>NW_009622045.1:0-1806 GCF_000690535.1 Cariama cristata | reverse complement strand
CAGAGGAGTCGCTCCCTTGGAAGCTGGTGCTGGTTATCGGTTAGGGGTTTGGTTTTGTGGGTTTTCCTCTCCTAATCGACAGCTGCATGCAAATGCTGAAATTCACATTTCTCGACAGGAGTTTGGCTGAAAGCTCTCTGTCACATAAACCGCACACAATTTGAGCGCAGGTCTGAGCCAATTCGGGGCAGCCTCGTCGCTGGTTTCAGAGAGCAGTGCTGTTGCAGTCCGACTTTGCTTTTGCAAAGAGCTTCTTGAGGCTTGAAAATGAAATGTCTGTCCCTAGCCATTGCCATTTTCTGCTTGGCCAGTCTCTCTGCCAGCAGGCTCCGTGGGATTATGACGGGGTTTGTAAATGTGGCTTTGTTTGCCGGTGTCCTGGGCAATGCCCAGCCAGGGTGAATAGGAACGGGGGCCCCGAATCTGAAGTCTGCAGTGCAGTATATGTTTGCTCCTTGGTGTTGACACAGTGTCTTTGGCAATACGCCTCTTTTTCCTTAAATACAAAAAAAGAATTTAATATCAAAGGTTGATCTGCATGGGTCAGAGGCCTGCTCTTTCTTTCTTCTAAATTTTAATGTACGAGTGTTTCTCTGGGTCTTCTAAATTTTAATGTACGAGTGATTCTCTGGGCTAAACAGCCATCAGGTAGCTGAGTGCAGCGCTCTCCTCCGCACCGCAGGTGTTGGAACCGAACACCTCCGTGCAGCCTTAGCTGAACGCTGGCTCTGCTCTGTCCACCTCCTCACAGCGCTGCAAACTCCCACCGAGCGTCTCTGCCCCCGCGCGCCCCGGCTGTTCGGCTCCGTGCTCGCCTGGTGCGGGTGCCGGCGTGGGGATGACCGGGGAAGGGGCAGGAGAGCCGGGAGGAGATGTTCTTTGCTGCTTTCTGCTGCCTCGGTGGGACCGAGGAGCTCGGTAGCCAAGTGCAGCTGGCCAGGAGCGCGGTGGCTGGCCAGGACCACTGCCAGGGGTTGCCTGCCGTCTGCTGGCAAATCCCACGGGATGGATGGAGCCCAGGAGGGAGCTGGAAAAGGAAAGCTGTTGTGGTTTGGTGGCCAAGGATGTTACTATGTTTTTCTGGTAGGACTGGGGGCTGGGGACCCATCAGAGCGATGCTTCCAGCTGGCGAGGCTGGAAGGTTTCCATAACCCCATCGCTCTGGCCGGGCTGCAGAGGGATGTGGCCCTGGCAAAGCGAAGCCCTGAAATGCCTGATCTGCCGTTGCCTGGCATCCACGTACATCCTGATGCCAGCATCTCGCCTCTGTGTCCCACATCTGCCCACCTCCAGCAGGGCCCGCAGTGACCACCACCCCAAGGTGGGCCTGGTCTCTGCGGAGTTGCGCAGCCCTGAGCTGTGCTGGATTCAGGGCTATGGCACTTTCTTGCCCAAGCCGGTATCATCAGTGCCTTTCCTCTGGGGCTGGAGAAGGATGAGATGAGGACGATGCCACAGCAGAGCATCGGCTGCGGGGCCGACGGGGCAAGGCCGCAAAGGGAAGCAGACCCTGGGACGAGCCCCTCGCCTGCCCGTGCTGGGACCAATGCCAGAACCACGGCTGATCTTCCCCGGGCTGGGAAGGAGCTGTCGAGCCGCCCGGCCAGGGCAGGCAAAGCAGCGAGGTCTGTCTGGGCAAGGGGGGAGCAGGCAGCTGGGCACTTCGGCGATGCGACGGGGCAGATGTCGGTGGGGTCAGGCTGGCCTCCTGGGAGTTTTGTGCCTCCGGGCAGCGGTGCCTGAATCTGTTTACATACCAGAGTGCTCCTGTGGTCTGCGGCCCGGGGAACCAGGCAAAGAGGATCT
>NW_009622044.1:424-2454 GCF_000690535.1 Cariama cristata | reverse complement strand
TTTCGTATCATCAGTGAACTTGCTGAGGGCGCACGCCATCCCTTCATCCACGACGCTGATGAGTAGGTTAAACAGGACCGGACCCAGAGCTGACCTCGGGGAACACCACTACCTACAGACCTCCAACCAGACTCTGCGCCGCTGATTACAACCCTCTGAGCTCTTTAATAATAAATGGAGAGGAACCACGGGGAAAGACAGAAGCAAGGGGCTGGGGGGTGTGCACAGGTGGGAGCCCCTCGCACGATGGAACAAGCGACAGCGCGGGTGGGGGAAATGGAAAGCGGATGGGTCCGTTCAGGGAGTGCCCCCGCACCCAGCCATCGCCCTGCTCCTGTCCCTGATGTTCACTCGGGGGCAGGAGGTAGCGGGGGTGAGCGGAGCGGGTGCTGATTCAGGCCCTGACAGCTTGGGTTGCAGGAAAACTGCTGCAGCACCACCTCTGAAGGTCAGGGGGGGATTTGTCAAGCTTTTTCACCTCCTTGGACTCCAACATGAGAAGTCTTTTCGACCGATTGCTCAGTAACTCAAAGATTTGTTGCTGATTCAAACGTGTTTTCTCTGCAGTGATGGTGAAGCGCCTTCCTGACCAAGGACAGGATTCATTACATCTTGCACAAGATGGAGCAATGTTGATCCAAGAAGCCGCCTGCCTCCATGCAGGATGCGAGTTGTTAAATGGCTTATCTCTACAATAAATAGCATATGACACTGTGTTCTGTAATTTTCAATAATTACTTGGTTTATTTTTCCTATGATATCTCAGATATTCTGGTTTGCATTTGCTGTAGACCTACAGTCTACGTTCAGAGAATCCAAACCCAGAAGAAGTCAGTGTGATTTTCCCATATGACCTTCTCCATACGATAAACTGCAGCACTCCCCCAGCCGCATTTTTTTCTGCCTGCCTGCAGCATCTCATGGAGGAAAAAAACTATCTTGTTTTAAAAAACCCACTAGGGATAGGAGACTCCTTCTCATTTTCAGGAAACTGTTCCAATCTGTGGTTGTCCTGGCTCTTCACACCTGCCCTGCTCTGCCATTACAGAGCTCCAACCTGCCGTCACTGGATCTTAAACACGTCTGTCTGCTAGGCTAGAGAGACCTGAAACCAGCACCCTTTTGTTCTCCTCGTAGGTGTTCACAAGTTGTAATCAAATTACTGTAATTATCTTTGTGTTAAGCTGAACAGATTAAGCTCTTTAGTCTAAAGAATGTTGAATGTTCTTTAGAACTGGACCTTCATTTTTGATTCACCAACTTCCAGCTCTGAATGAAGAGCAGCAGCTGGTTTTGTGGGGTCTTGGTGTTTTCATTTTTAAATATAACTGATTCTGAAATTAGTTCTAGACCCAGCCTAAATTTGAGAAAGGCAGAGATGTATAAAATAAACACAAATACACTGATGGCATTGCAGTGCTGAAACTACTCAGCAGGCTACAGGTAGGCTGTCAGTGCTGACCTGCCAGAGAGCATCCTGCCAGGTACCCACCTCCTCGAGAGTCCATTCAACCGGTATCGCTGAACATAACGCAGCTTCTTCTGCTGCGCACTGTTGCCTTGGAGATATTTTACACATGACAGTAGGCACCAGGTTTCCTTTGGGCCTCAGTTGGTGGCTAAAAGCAGTGTAGTTTTCTTCCCGTGTTGCCATTTGCAGCATTTTGGCCCCTTGAGGATGCCCATCCCGGGCAGTACAGCAGCCGGGCTCCGTGCCGGCATCCATCCGTGCCGCCCCGTGCCACACTGCCTGTCCCGCTCCGCAGGGGCCGGTGGCCGGGGAGAGGAGCACGGAAGAAAGGGTGATGCAGGAAGGGTGTGAGAAAACAAGGTACAGGTCACATTGCTTGTGATCCTTAGCCCAACACCTCTCTCCAGCCATGCTGTGGTGCTTTTGGGTAGGACATAGAAATGATTTGGGATGAAGCGTGCAGTTATAATTATTGCTCCTCAAGGTGAACACAAGCATGTTGCTCTTCGTATTGAGCCGTTTTGGGACCGGGAGGAGAAGGCACTATTGAGTTTGAGCT
>NW_009622044.1:0-232 GCF_000690535.1 Cariama cristata | reverse complement strand
GGAGAGGGGCGCGGAGCCACAAGGCGTTTCAGTTCGGAGCCTGCCCTCACGTTGCTGGACCCCGGACCAAGAGGCAGCGTGGGGTCCCCGGCTCCCCTGCACCTCGGCGGAGCGGCTCCCGGCTGAGTGAAGCTGTGCCACCTCCGCTGCCTCCCACCATGTCCCCACGACACGCCGCTCCGTCCCTCCAGCTGCTCTCCGCTCCCAGGTTGCTGCTCCATCCCCTCCGCTC
>NW_009622043.1:2786-3126 GCF_000690535.1 Cariama cristata | reverse complement strand
TGGGGCCTGCCCCACAGAGACACTTGGTACAGGGAGGGATGGAGAACCTACCCCACAACAGAGCTCGGGTCCTGCCCCACAGGGACACCCAGTGTTGAGGGGGGAACTGGGTGATCTGCACACCCCCAGAGAGAGCCGAGAGAGGGGCTGGGGGGCAAGTGGGGGCCCACTCACACCCCTCTGGGCCCGGAGTTCCAGGCCAGGCATGAGCAGCCACATTTAAGGTCAGGTCCCGCCATGGGGCTGGAGGAGCAAAACCTGGGCTCAGGGACAGTCCCGCCATCCAGCTCCGCACCAAACGCTGGGCCTGGGAGCCACCCTGCCTCCATGGGAGCAGGAG
>NW_009622043.1:0-2773 GCF_000690535.1 Cariama cristata | reverse complement strand
CTCGGAGACGCGGCGCCCATTGCCCATAGGGCTGCACGCATCTCCAGCCTGGCTCCCCACAGGGCACTTACACCCTCGGACCAAAGCCATCTGCAGCAGGCTCAGCACCTCCCCTGCAGCACTGCCCTGCGAGGGTGCCTGAGAGCCGGGGTACAGCGGGGCTGCAGAGGCAGAGCTCTCCAAGCTTTGGGGTTTTGGTGTGAAATACCCATTTCAAACCCTATCACACTCCTCTCGCTGCTGCCCGACTGTCACAGGCTATGCAGAGGATCTTAAGTACAAGGAGTATTACATAGACGTGACTTTTTTTCACTAATTAAAAATAATAAAAACAAAGCCAAGGGAATGCAACCAAGATAATGAAGCTGGAAAACTCAGTTAATATCGTTGTGGGGTTGTATGGTTAAAGTCAGGCACTGAGGCAGCCTGAGTTCCCTCAGCTGCGGGAATGTCAGCTTTGGAGCACTTAAAGTTAACATTTTCTGCTGTAATTTTTTTGTTGTTTTGGTTTTGTTTTTTTCAAATTAAGAAAAATGCAAAATGCTGCTGTTGATGACTCGTGCGGCACAACTTTCGGCACAGGATTACTCATGGCCCTGTAGTTATACAACAACATGTTTGTTTGTGGGATCGACAAGCGCAGGGTGGGACGACGGTCTGTGACGTTCAGCACGCCCCGTGAAATCCCTGTGATACGTCCTGGGACCAAGCACACAGTCCCATCCCAGTCCCTGGGTCTTCCCAAGCAATAACATTGGTTTTACAAGAGTTTAATCAAGCACGGTCCCTTTCTCTGACTGCCCATCATGCTGCGGATACCTTGTCATGGAAGAGCTGCCCATTTGCTTTACTTTTTAAAACATACCATTTCTTGTTTTGCACCTCGCTGAAGCTGGGTGCTGATTTTAACCATCCCCATTTCACTTCTGGAGGAATACAGTTAGTTTTGGGGTCCCTGTGGCAGCAGCACTCATTGCTCCGAGTGTAGGGGACTCCGAAACTCCAAGCCGACAAAAATGTTCCCCTGAAATTAGAAGAAAATAATGAAGATATTTTTATTCCATTTCATGTTACAAAATCCCTTTTTGCATTACAGAATCCGAATTTTAGACTAAGTGACTCAAGGAAATCTCTTCAAGAAGACAAAAAAAACCATACAAAAACGCCCAGCACAGACTTTGCATTCGTTATTCCCACAAATCGCGAAGTGGGAAAACGGGATGCGCAGCCCTGCACACAAGCAGCCCCTCAAAAGCCTCCCTTTAAAACAGATTTGCCAGCAGATGTTCAATAGAAAATGGAGCGAATTCTTTTCACCGCACACTCACGACTTCTCAGGGATGGGGGGAAGGAGGCTCTCGGTACCTTTTTTATGATCTGCCGTTGACTTTGTTAATGACTCACATTTGGTTCCAATGAGATATTTTCATATGACTAATGAATCTATATTTGGAGGCATAAGAGGGCTTGGCTAATTATCTGTTGCAGTCAGTTAAATATTCCAAGTATTCAAAGTAGGTTTTCTTCCAGTGGCAAATGTTATGCCCCCACGGCCCATCTTCTCCTGGTGCTTTAAAAGCAGCCCAGCACTTTGACTCGTACCAAGCTGACATCTGGGTTTCTCTGTGTGTAAGCACAAGACATGGCCTGAATTTAATTACACAGCAAACCAATCCTGCATTTTTTAGGTGGCCAATAGGTCATTCCCCAAGGGACGATTTAAACCCGATTTTTCAACACGCACTTGATGCTTGCAGCGGCTCGTTTTGCTGGGGGCATTTACTGGGGTGCCATTAATAACTCCTGGCAGGGGCAAATTCCTTATGAGCACCGCTGTGTAGGCTGCTTGTGCAGAAATCATTTTTCCACAGGGAGGGCCCGAAATCTGATGAGAGAAGGGAAGGGAGAGAGGAGGGGGAGGGAAGAGGCTCCGTCAGCTCAGCTGCCTGAATTGCAGGAGGACATTAAACATAATGATCCTGGAGGGAAAGAAACCGTACGCAGCTCGGATGTGGGAACGAGCCAGGATTTCCTGTTCATATGCCTCTTTAGTAGGTGCTCGAGCTGTTCTCCTTCTTTTATCGCCGTCATTTTCTTTGTCCGCCACCGAAGCAATAACGCGGGTGCAGATACAATGGATCAGATGTTCCCCCTGCCCCTACTGCTGCAGCCCTCGGCCGGGAGACCTCTCTGTGCCGCTCTCCAACTCCAGCAGAACAATAAAGAAGATTTTACAGCTGTTGTGGGGATGGGGGGAGGCGGGGAGGCAGAGGGAAAACAGCTTGAGTGCCCGTGGCCAGCTATAATTTCTCCAGTGGGTCTCTGCTGACAGTTTTAGGATTAACAAGTGAGCTCTGTTCCCAGGCATTTACCCCTCTGGATAAGCTGGCCTGTTTGTTCTCAAGGGTTTATTTTACCCTACAAAATATGGCATTGCCAAACAGATGTAGGCTTGTTCCTAGAAAGGCAAGTTATAGCTGAAGCTGCATCTCACACAGGCTTTAGCCCTTGGAATTGTTTGGAAATGCTACAGTATTCCTCCGACCCTTTTCAGGGCAGTTTTTTCCCACAGACGTGCTGGTCGATTCTTTTATGGCTCTGTCCTTTGTCAAGGATGAATTAGGAAAAATAAACTCACAAACAAAAAGTGGAGGCCCAGCACAGAGATCCTCTTGCTTCCAATGATTAAGAAGTGTTTTACAGCTCCGGGTATGGGGGGGAGTGGGAAGAAAACAATGTGTCCTCCTGCATTTTTCTTTCCCTCATTTTTAGC
>NW_009622042.1:311-959 GCF_000690535.1 Cariama cristata | reverse complement strand
CCCTGCTGCACCCAGAACAGGAAGTCCCGCCCCCTCTGGCCATTGTAGTTTCCACCCAGGAGAGGAAGTCTTACCCCATTTGGACCCAAAACAGGAAGTCCCGCCCCCTAGCCAGTGGAGAATCACTGGAGAATCACCCAGAAGAGGAAGTCCCACCCCCTTTGCGCCACAGAACAGGAAGTGCTGCGCCCACTGGGCACAAAACCGGAAGTCCCGCCCCCTCTGGCCTGTGCAGTTTCATTCAGTGGAGGAAGTCCCGCCCACTTTGGTTTTTGGAAGTGCTGCCCCCCTCTGGCCACGGTAGTTTCAACCACAGCAGGAAGTTCTACCCTCTTTGGCCCCAGAGCAGGAAGTCCCACCCCTCTGGCCACAAAACCGGAAGCCCCGCCCCCTCTGGCTGCTGTGGTCTCACCCAGAAGAGGAAGTCCTGCCCCCTTTGGGCCCAGAACAGGAAGTCCCACCCCTTCTGATCATTGTAGTTTCACCCAGAGCAGGAAGTCCCACCCCATTTGACCAGTTTTGTTTGCCCAGGACAAAAAGTCCCGCCCCCTTTCCCCATTTTGGGACCATTCAGGAAGTCCCACCCCCAGTGGAGCTAATGGGATGCTTCCCAGAACAGGAAGTCCCGCCTCCATGGCCCGCGGCAGC
>NW_009622042.1:0-222 GCF_000690535.1 Cariama cristata | reverse complement strand
TCCGTGCGCTCTGGCAGCCATCTTGGGCCCACTCAGAACAGGAAAGCCCGACCCTTGTTGGCCTGGCAGCCATCTTGGGCCCACTCTGACCCCTCACCCTCCAGCCCACGGCAGCCATCTTGAACTCTGCTCCTTCACACCAACCACCCTTCTGGCGGCCATCTTGGATGCACCGCCTGGGCCTGCAGGGCCCTCAGTCTTTCACCCACAAGCCCGGGGCCC
>NW_009622041.1:9637-13897 GCF_000690535.1 Cariama cristata | reverse complement strand
CGGGTCAGCTCTGCTTCCAAGTTGACCGGCTCAATACCATAGAAGATGTACAATTAAATAGTAATAATAATGATTTTTAAAAAACCCAAACAACCCAGCCTTCACCATATTTGAACGCCAGAAGTTTCCTAAATTGCCAGCAGGTTTGCACGAGGTGTCTGCCGAATAGCAGGTACCCAAGAGCACCATCCCTGTCGTCGGGGATATAAACAGTTCAGCCAATGGAAAAAATCCTCAAATTTGTATTTTGAGGTTTTTTCCCCCATCTGGCTGTCTTCGCACGTCCCAGGAGCTCCTTCCAGCACCCAGCTCCCAGGGCAGGGGGGCTGGGATGCCAGAGCTGCCGCCTCCTCCCCTCCCCGGTGCCGATAATGCCAGGAATCACGCCCATCACCAATCTCACATTTTCCAAGCAGGGGGAATTTAAAGCTGGTAGGCTTTAAAGCTTTTTTTTTTTTTCTTTCTCTCTCTCCATATCACTGGCATAGGCACTTAGTGTATCACTGACGTACAGATTTTATGTCCAGTTACATCTCGTGGCCAAATAGTGTCATGTTCTCAGACTGATTTAAATAGCAAAAGGCCAAGAGGGTCTCCAATATCCTTCCTAAACACAATGATTTCTCTCATTTAAAAAACCAAAAGCCTTCAAGTTTTTCAGCTTTGTTTTCAGGCATTATTTTTTCTTCCCTCTAAAACCATACTCAAAGGATAAATAACCCAATAACCTTCATATCCATCTATTTTACTTGATTTACTCGATTTATCTATAGATAAGAAAACCAGTATAAACAGTCTGACCCACTAGATTTTGAGGCTGCAACACCCTCGACGTTGGGGAGTCCTAAGGAACAATTGCTGAGGAGAATGAGCATGAGCAGAGTGTTGCTGTTGTTGGCTTTGCTCTCCCAAAGCCCCCCCAGGGCTGCAAAGGTCCTTCTTGTCACCCCCTCACCACCGCTGCTAACGGTTCCTCTGCATATTCAGGCACCATAATTGATCGGGAAAGACTTCATGGCCAAATCCTTAGGAAATTAAATAAATTATAAAATAATTTATGAAAAGGGTTTTGGATTGGTTTTGTTTGTTTGTTTAGAGCTAGTTCATGTTATTTCTTGAATAGCTGAAGGTTTTGCTCATTTTGCGGTCCATAGCAATATTACGGAGATCAGACACCACCATCACATCTACTAGAGGGCTGATAGAAACCAAAGGACGTTGCACAAACGCTTCCCCCGTCCCTCCCCTCCCACCTGCTTGCATTGAGCTCTTTTAGAAATGTGAAGTGAAAACCAAACAGCCAACATTTTTCAGACTCAGAATAACCAGGGTCATCTTTAGGATGGGCGCTGCTGAAGACCTTATTGCCCTTCCAGGTCATTGATAAACCACAGTGCTATTCATGTACTACAGGTAGAAAATAAATAAATACAGATATATTATGCAAAAAAATATGATTGTACACATAATACATCTGAGGTATTACCAATTTAAATAAGATTTCATGCTAGTTCAAGCTTCGGTGGCTAAATTCTGGAATTTGCAATAAATAGATGAAGAATGATTATGTATATAGTGTATGGATCTCTTCTGTAAACCTTGTCCGATTTAAACGTAAGAGCGTGTTGGGCTAACTCTTGCGCAAACCACAAATTTTCACAATAAATACAGCTTCAAAAAGTTGTCTTAAAAAGTTCCTGCGACACTGAAACTTTTCTAGAAGGGGCTGTGTGTACGACTGGCAACGTCAGCGAGGAGTATTTCTCAACAGGTCTTTTCATACAAAACACAAGGAAATTCATACGTGAAAGTCTTTTTCCCCTCCCTCCCCACCCCACCCCATCATGAAAGTTTAGAAATTTTTGCACAAACAGCAAGAGAACTGATTGTAGCTGCAGTATGTCAAAACGTCCACGTTCTATAAAGACCAAAAATAGTTTGTTTGCTTAGAAAGTATTTTTTTGTTGTTTTTTTCATCCTTATTTCTGAGTAGCGCATCATCCTTTCGGTGATAGTTTGCCTGTCCCACTGTTACTCTGTTTTCTTTTCAGCGACGGTCCTTGCCGCCCAAGCCATACAGGCATTTCACACTTTCACCGTCTCCATCAGCGATGACTTGATGGCATCCTCCAAAAGTTGATTGTCTGTGAAAGGGGCTGGGGTTTCAGGGACGGATTCGGACAAACCAATGAGGGACTCCAAGAAACAGGAGCCCTGATCTCCAGCTTGCGGGAAGCCAGGGAAATTAGGCAACTGAAACTGTAACGCTGAGAAGTTATCAAGGTTCTCGTACTCCTTTAAGGAGTTGTAAAGGGGTCCCAAGTTATAGTCCGAGAAGGACTGGAAGAAATCCAAGGAGTCAGAGGAAAGGCTGAGGTCAGCGTAGCTCTTGGAGCAGGGCTCAGCGGGGGAGGAGGCGCAGCAGGACAGCCCATCGCACCGCGTATGGGCAGCATCCTCCAGCAAACCCCCGCTGTCCTGGTTGGCGTTCTCGTCCAGGCACTCGGAGAGGTGGGACAAGTGGCCAGGGACAGGCTTGGCCTCGCTGCCGTGGTCCTCGATGAAGAAGTCAGCGGGGTGGAAGCAGCTCAGGTCATCCTGCCCACGGCCACCCTCCTCCTCAGCATCCGAGTCGTTGAAGTGGAGGATGCGTGCCAAGCCATCGTCGTCCACATCCGACTGGGATTTGTCAGAGGGGAGGCTCTCGTAGGGCTCCTCCAGGTCCTCGCTGGGGTGGGAGGAGATGGAGGAGTCTGTCATGTCGCTGCTGCAGCTGTTCTCCCCCAGGGCCTCCAAGTCGGGACTGAACTGGAAGGCGGGTGCCAGCGGCACCGCACGCTCCTCCAAGGAGCCCTTCCCTGCCGTGCATCCCAACTGCGGGAGCCGCTCCCGAAAAGGGGGCTCAGCCTCTGCCACCTTCTCGCTGTTCTGCTGCTGCTTCTCCAGTTCCAGCTTCATGATGGTGTGGATGAAGTGGGTCTGCACGCGGGCCTGGTTGAACTCGATCCTACCCTCGGTGTTGCCGCAGCCATCCTTGGTGCAGCCGCAGGGGAAGGAGGTGTGATCCATCTGGCACAGGGAGAAGCAGAGGCGGAGGGTTAGGACCGAACCCAGCAGTGCAAAGTTGAAACCACCTGCGACTCACCCACCCTGAGAAATCAAGCAACAGCTGAGGAGCTTAAAGCAGACTGAAAAAAAATAATAATAAGAGACACCCCGCTCTTTTGATCGGTCGTCATAAAATAGTAGGATTTCAGTACAACCGAAGAAAGTTAAAAGGTTCCAAAAAAAGCAAAATATAATGCTCCAAAAGGAGACATAAGGGGGCAAACAGGAGTTTTTATATATTGCATCACGATAGTTAATACCTGATCCGTATCACCAGTTTCTGCTCCTTGCCAAGATAAGGACAAATTGCTCAACAGGCATCTGCGGCACCTTTATGCTCCCGTTAGCAGCAGCTGCTAGAAGGGGGCTGTGACACGCACATGGAGCACCCGTCCGCCTGTATGCACCCATCTGCCTGTGCACACCCACCCTACACCCCCCCCAGCCTGCAACCACGGCATCGAGGGAGTGAGTGGCACCCAGAATAGGGAATACGGCTCCCCAAACACAGGCAGGCACCCATAAAAAATAAAATTAAAAGTATAATAAGCTAATTGAATACAGAGGGATTATCCCACTTTGCAGGTGGTCTGCACAGCTAGCTGTGGGCTGACATTCCCCTGGTAACTCCCACGTTTGCCTGAGCACGCTGGGAGTTGTGACACACACCAAGGGAAAATAAAACTAAAAATAAAACTAGGGGGAGGAGGAGAAATCGCAGCCTTGCATGAGGAGCAAGAAGCTTTCGTTTATGAAGACATTCCCACACGGCCCATCTCCAACAGGAGACCAAGCAGGTATGTGGGGATGGACGGGGTGGGTGCATTCACGCTGCAGGCTCGGGCACATCCCCACGGCTGCAGCGGCAGCACGGGGCAGCTGCAGGTGTGATTTAGGAAGTGGATGCTTTCAAACAGTGTCTGCCTTGCAGCCTGGGAGCATCTCCGAGAGCTTTTCTCGTCTGCTTCGCTCCAAGCACAGATGGGAACAGATGTATTTTACAGGCTGCCCTAACTCTGTCCTGCTTGCTCAAAACCCCCCTGCTTTAATGTACACATCAGCTGGAGCCACAGCTTTTCCCCCGTGCCCAGAGGCGAGGGCAGTACCTGACATTTAATGCCGGCCAAGCTGCAGCTGCAGGACCCCTGGTCG
>NW_009622041.1:302-9602 GCF_000690535.1 Cariama cristata | reverse complement strand
ATGTTGTGCAGCTCCCGCTTCTCCTCCTTGTCAATCTTCTTCACCCCCACGGCTTTCAGCAGCGCACGTCTCTTCTTGGCAGGGTAGGGCTGGAGGAAGAAGCCATCCTCCAGGTCCACGTTGCTGACGTCGATGTCATCGTCGGAGATGTCTTCGATGGTGAGCTGGTTGGCCTCCTCCGATTCCTTCGTGCCATTCATGGTTAGCTAAGGGCAAAAAATGGGCAAAGCATTAGGGACCTGTTGGGGACACGGAGTCATCAGCATCCCAAGGTCAGGAGAAACAAGAAAGGAAAGATCTGCCACCCGTGGCAGCCGATCTGAGGACCAACATCTGTGTCAGGGCTCCCAAAGACCTGACAGACACCTGACGTGGAGTTCAATGTCTTTTCCATCGCTTCTCAAAGGTGGACAACTGAGCTGAAAATCCCACACCGAAGCCTCTGTTTTTTCGAGACCCAAACAGGGTTAAGGACTGATGCCCCCAGGTCTCAGAGAAGTTCCTACTAAAAACTGGCCATTAACTAACGACATCCACCAGCTCCTCACCAACCCAGCCCCATGCTCCTACTCACTTTCCATTTCAATGCTTCCAACTTCTCCTCTTTTAATTTCTCTTCGAGTTTCTCCCGACGAACATTTTCCTGCTCCTTTGAAAACTCCGCTAGTGTGAACTGCCGGGAGGAGCTGTGTTTGCTCACCATCCCCAGGGTACAGCCCCCGCGACTAGGCACGCTCGTGAACCCCTGGCAGCGTGGGAAGTAAAACACAGTGACCCGGTCAAACTCCACATTGTTCTTCTTTAGTCGCTTGGATTTCTTCAGGATAGACGTGGCTAAAAATGGGGGAAGGGGAAAAAAAAAAAAAGTGCACAAAGTCAGTCTGCCAAAGTCTGCCATCCTGCAGACAGGATAGAAATATTACAAACAGGCTATAAATATTACAAACAGGCAGGACTTGCAATTACTCTCTCAAAAGGGACACGATGGGACAGGGTTACAACATCACTTGATGGTTTCTGGTGTTTTAAGACCTAACACTTCAAAGATGGGATGAGGATGGAGAGGAAACTAAGCCAAGCTCTGATGCATCAGAGTCACCGATCAGATTCTCCCTAAGAAACGGCTGCTGCTTCTCCTTCCCGCTTGGCTTCCTCCAGGAAACAGACATTTGCTTATTCTTCACGTGCAGCAGAGCATAACGAACAAGCAAAAAAACATCCTACATGTCTGTCTTGCTCTAAACCCAAGCACCCTGCCCCACATTCAGGAGCTCATGGTCTGCTCCCGGGATGCCAGAGCACCAACACTCCAGCACTGCGTGGCTCCAGCTTTTGCGGCAGGGCAGAAAACAGCCAAACCGGCTGTTTTTCTGGTACTTCCTTTCACCATCCACTGGGAGGAACTATGAATCTATAGTTTATTCTCAGGAGACTCATTTGACAGCAGCTGCAAAGATGTTAATCTTTATGCAGGTGATCTCAGGGTAAACATGGCAATACATGACTCTGGTTTATCTTAAACTGCTGAAACATGCTACACACCATTTAAAGCGGAGCCTCTCCAGAGATACCTGGGTCTGCACATTTGCACGTGCAAACGTAGCAGATGGAGGTGGACTAATTAGCCAGGGCAGTTTCAGAGTCAATGACTTTCCACGAACGTAGCTGGCCATGGAAAGCAAAGTGAAATGCAGCAGTACTGGGTTACAGGGCTGCCTTGAGCACATCAGAAACAAGAGTCAGCTACGCACAAATTCGGTGGTGGGGTTTTTTGGTCCCATTCTCTGTTGGTGCGTAGATGTCTTGGTTGCCACCATAGAGAATATGGGAAAAAACAACCCAAAAAGGATGGGTGACTCCTGCAGAGCTGGGATCCGAGCCCCGCTCTTCAGATGGCAGAGCCGCAGGCAGCCCTACTGCGGGGAGCCAACCGAAAGGACTGCCGAAAACCCAAGGGGCTTGGCTGGCCCCGAAGGCTGGGAAAGTGCAAGGCCAGACAGTTAGCTGCACCCATGTTTCACAAGTCTCACTTGCCAAAATATAGCATTTCGGTTTCATATGAAAAAAAAAAAAAGTGTTCACCCAGCTGCGTCAGCAGCTTCTGCTAAATAGCTGGGGGTTTCACACTGGGCTCTGCAGTCGCTTTGATGCTATCTTTGCGCTGCACATTGCATTTTCATAATAACCTTGACTCAATCTTCTAAAACATTAGCTCTTTATCAAAAGGCAAGTTAACCACCGCGATCATCTATCGGCTAAGCTGCTGCACTTTGGCATTTGCTTCTCTCTCCCCACACCCCTCCTCTGAAATTGTTTTCCCATTCCTGACCCTTTTCCAATTGAGCCAGAGAATACAAAAAGTTCATTGTTTTGTCACAAAACCTGGGAAGACAAGCAAGAATGAGACTCTTTATTATTATAAGACTTCTAAAGCCTTTTCAGACCACTGCGTGTTTGTGTATGTCTGCTAAGTGGACCTTAACTGCTACATACAGTGGGTGTTCAGTATAATTTACTAGGTTGGACTGTTTCTCCTCCTTGAAGATGTTCCCCTATTGTATTTTTAATTCTTCCCTTTACATGGCAGATAAAGGATTTTACAACCTTGCCCTCTGCATGTTTTCCAAAAAGCTCTCAAAACTGATATTGCTGGGAAAACAAAATAGCATCTATCTGTACTAACAGTGGAGGCAATGTCAAACGTGTCGTGTTCTTTGGCAAAGTACCCAACTTATGTAGGAAACGAGTTCTGAAACAGTAATTACACTACTGGTTAATCATTTTTAAAAACCAGCGTCATGGGCCTTTGCTGTCTGTTTAGTTTTTGCCTATGGAATAGCTTGACAGGGGATTGAGGGATGGTGGGATTGTCCTACAGCACTGGCTTGGAGGCACCTGCGTGCCTCTGCACACCCAGGTCCTTGGGTTTCTATTCCTGGAAATTTGGACTTCAGCAAAAACTGTATAAAGGAATGATAAACGCTGGGAGGAAGGGCTGAGGAAGACTACTCTGAGGATGTTGGCCAATTATAAAAACAAGATAAATTGGTGTAATGACAGGGAGCTGGCATTACGGCTGCTTCCACCCATAAAAGTGTGCTCCAAGGGGGGGTCTGCATGGTGACGACCCACCAGCACGCTACAAAAAACCCACGCAGAAGCATGCCTGATCCTGGGAAAGGGGCTGCCGGAGATACTCACGGGTAAAGCTGGGCGTTAAGGCAGAGCTGGGCTTGGGCTCTCCACGGGAGTTCTCCTCATCTGACTCCCAGCCTGAGGATGCCGAGGAGGAGAGGGGGGAGCAGGAGGAGGAGGAGCAGTAGGTACTGTCATCCCCCAGCTCTTCATACTTCCTTTTCAATACTCCGCTCATGGTGACGCCGTATTTTTCATGTAACTGCAAAACAAAGGAGAAAAGCAAAATAAAGCGAGGGAAATACTGGCAGTTTCTGGGGATGAGCAGGATGGCTTTAATCCCCAGCAAGGCTTCTCCCCCAGGTCCACCTGGCCATGCAGGTGTGATTGATTGCCAAAAAGTGCTCTGCCCCCAAAAAAACATACCTTACTACCCTCGCTGTGCACACCTGCTGAATTTCTCTCCCATTTTACAATGCTGCAGAAAGACCGACTATCACAGACTACAAACTGTCCGGAAACCAATTCAATCAACACAAACGTTATCAAACAATAAGTATTACATTTTGCTTACTAATTCTTTTATGTTAACTCCTTAACCAGATCGCTTTTTATGCAGTTACAGCTTTAACGTCTTGCTAATTACAAAAATAAGCCAGTTTGCAGAGAACAATCTGTTGGCATGATTTACTTGCTACAGCCCCCTGGGGAAACAGACTTATTAAATGAAGCACTGAAATACAAATATATCAACTGTGAAGAACAGCCCTGCTCCTCACGGTGCCTTTCATAGTCAGTCCCCCATTCAATAAGCTATTCTTGTTTAGGCTGGGTTATGTATCAAGCATAGTAGCAATTAAAAACAACGCAGCTAATTAAAAACAAAGGAGTTCTGTACTTGCCTAGATTCCAAAATTTCCTGCATGCGTTTCCCCTGCTCATCTTAAAAAAGAAAAAAACAAAAACAAACAAACAAAAAAACACCAAAAAACCCACAACAAACAAAAATAACTTTGTTGCGTCTTTTAACCTTTGCTTTTGCAAAGTTTGTGGGGTTTTTTGTTTCCTGAAATTGCACAAAAGCTACATGCTTTGCCTACACTAGGCTAATGGATATCAGAGCCCACCTAACCTGGGATGCTCTCGCATAGACAATGGACTGTTTCTCCTTTTAGATGCTGATAACACTGCACCAGATAGATGCCTCCGCTTCTGCAGAAGTCAACTCACTGCCAGCCTATTTTGAAGCCAGTGAGCCATACCCAAAGCTGAGAACCAGGCTGCTGCTGGAGGAGTGACTTGCTTTGACCCCATCACACCACACTGTAAGGCACAACCACGGTGGAAGAGACGCGGCCCCAGCCCAAAACCCCCCCCCAGCAAGGAGGGGAGAGCCCCAGCGATGTGGGATGCTACCAGCCACCCCGGTGAGTCAATAAAACCAGAGGTAATACACAAAATGTAAAGCATCCCTAAAATATGGATGACATTGGGACAGACATATACAGCCCTTGGACTGGGACAGTGACAGTGCAGATATGGGGGTACCAGACACCTGGTCCCCATCCCCTCCCCGCAGCTGAAACTCCTCCACTGGCCAAATTTGTTCTTTTTAACTGTAGCACTTTCTCACCCTCTTTTGCATGTCTGAAGTTAATTTAAGTCTCTGAAAAAGAAAAAAAAAAAAGCAAAACAAAACAACACTAAACCCACCCTCCTGACAGCCCTGAGGAGGCGGCACAGAAACCACAGCAACTTCAAAACCTCCTAACGATGGGATTTTCAATATCTCGACAGCACCGCACAGTAACATATAGCGGGACCGCAGCACACACGGTGCCTTCAAAGCCCCGCACCAGCCCTTGTTAATTATGTTTACCAACAGCTTCCCAGGAGACAATAGTCCTCTAAAAGGTCAAAAAAAATCCCTGGATGAAGCAGTTCCTTGGCCTGAGTTAATCATTCACTGCAATGCTCGCCTATGGGGCCAGTGCATCCCCCACAACCCCCTGAACCTGGATGCTGGGGAGAGGTGATTCCCTCCATCCTTCCTCCTCTTCCTCAGCAGCCCCGGAGCTGCAGGTGGTTTTGCCAAGGAGGGGTTGTTGTTTTTTTGGCCTCAATCCAAAACAGATGAGGAGAAGGTGGATTTGGCCACCCTCCAGCCCCAGCAGCACATGTCCTACCTGACACCCGGATTAACCCCTTTCCTACCCGTGCCCCAGCAACGCAAAGCTTGCAGGCAGCCACGACGCCCAAACCAGCTACCTGGCTGCATTTACAAACCTTTTATTTTTATTATTTTTTCTTTTTTTTATTTTGTGCCTTCTGCTCTGTCTCACATGTGCTTTAAGAAACAACCAGGAGCAAAGAAACCCTCCAAATCCATGGCAGGGGTCTGAATCAAAGCCCGAGCTGCAGCCAGAGGTTTCCTTGCCTCAGCTGACCCCATCGTCCACGCGGAGCAGCCAAAACCATTGCAAAAAAATCCCGCACATGGCTTGAAAGAGCATCAGTTCGCACCGCACAGCAACCACTCGCAGCTCTAAAGGACACCTCCGACGCTGCCAGTGAAAGATGCCGCTGTCCAGCCAAGGGAGGGAGAAACCTGCTCCCCAAAAAGCCCATAGGACACATGTCCAACAGCAAACACCCTCGGGGATGCGATGTTGACCACATCCAAGCCTCACAGGAGACACCAGAGGGTGGTAGAGCAGCCAAGACCACCCCACTGAAGCAGGCATAACTCCCAGGTCTAGACTCAAAAAAAAAAAAAAAAAAATAACCCCATCCATCATCTATTTCTACCAGGATTTTCCTGGTCTGCAGGACCCCTAGATAAGTGAGGGGGTGGACATCGTGATGCTGCAGAGCGATGCAGCCTTGATGCTCAGGTCGCCTGCATCGCAGCACCCATCATGAGCCACGGTGCCTCCCCCCAAACCACAGAGCAAGAAAAAAACGAAGCGTTTTCCTCAAGTGAGCTAACCGAATTAACACAAACACCAAGCCAGAGCCGAGCCAAGCTGTGTATAAGATGGTGCAATTTTATTTATTTATTTATTTTCTTAAATACAATCATCGCTGATTAGCCACGTCTGGCAGAAGGATGAAGGGAGGTGTGTGCATCTCCCATCTATGAGAACAAGCCAAATGCATAGAAAAAGAGCACCTTTGGCACGCTGTCTGATTCAAAACACCCATTGTTTTGTCAATGCAAAGTAGGTGTCGTGCAAACATGATTCTCAACTAATGGGAAAAAGCTGGTGAACCTGTTGCCCACCAGCCAAAACACATTAATTTCCCCCTGTAACGCCTTCCCCTGCTTTGCTGATTTATGGCTGCCATGTTTTCCAGGTCAACTTTTTAAATCCTTCTCAGGAGCTATACGTGATGGAGTGGGGCTGCACCCATCGGTGTCTACTTGTATCCACCTCAAAAAAATCCTCCAGACAGGGTTTCACTGTCAAGGCAAAGACGATCCTCTCCTCTCCTCCTCGCCCCAGCACTTGGGAGCAGAATTCATGCCAGTGATTTGGACACTGCCTTGACAGCCATGTCGTCGAAACCACTGGCCGCTCAGCCAAAAAACCCCAGAGGCCAATTCAGACACCGAGAGGATATTTTAATTGCAGTATTCCACAAGTAATCTTAAATACACATTGGTGTCCTATAAAGAAGTCACAAAAATGTGCACAGCAGCATGAAAAAACCCTATCTATCTATCTGTATGTGCTGTGCTTGCCACTGTAAATCTCTGCAGGCACCACCGTGCATAGGATTTTGCCACCTTCTCCTTCCCTCTCTCTCTCTCTTTTTTTTTTTTTTTTACATAACCTGAAATAAAATAATCCTATCTTCCTTTTACTTGCCAAAAAAGACATTCTGTTCTTGGCTAAGACTTCTTACTCATCTATTTTACTGAAAACAGCTTTTGGAACAAGTACATAATGCAATGGATCAAACCCTCAGGAATTCCTCTCTGGCACCAGAACTCCCACTATCCTGGGAATACTTTCTAACAAATATTTAGCCCAGATGTGCATTCCTTTCTTTTTCTCTCCCTCTTTTTTTTTTTTTTTTTTTTTAAAAAAGCATTAAAGTTTGGGTGGGGGGGAGTGAGGGGGCGGCTGTCTAGTTGGGGCGGGGAGGGAATCGAATTTGCAAAGTCCCATTTCTGGTGCTCGGCAAGTCGCAGGGTAAAGCCCTAACACACTGGAATGCGAGGAATTAATGTTTTAACTATCCTCCTCTTGGACGACGTCTCAACAGTAAATATTTCGAGTAATTTAGATTTAAGAAGGTTTGGCATTTGTTTAGCCAAGCACAGAGGAAGGCAACTGAAACCCCTACCAGTGTCCAGTTAGTTTATTTATAAGAGACAGCACAAAGAGGCATCACGGCTTTGTGCAGAAGTACGCGGAGAAGATGTTTCGGCGCCGTATTTTGGGGCTGTACGTGTGCTTTGCACCGGGCAGGCGAAGGCAGGGGTGCAAGCGAGGCAAAGGAAACTTCTCCAAGCAAGTCCAGCAGCTGCATTTGCTTATGTCAACTCCCATGGTATTGCAGGAGAACACCTATGAGCAACGCTATTTAAAATTCTGGAGTTTCTGTCAGCGGAGCATCCTAAAGAATGGAAGGACCCCAAATCTGTGCATGAGCTAGTGAAAGCAAACTTTCTTCTGCAAAGCTTTTTGGGTAAAAACAAAACAAAACAAAACAAAAAAAACACAAAACACACCAAACCCACAAAAACAAACCCCAAACCTCAGTGCAAAGCACTAAAAATATTTCTTTTCCAGTGACTTTTTTGAGCCGGTTTGCTGAATTTACAAGCACAGCCGTCGGCCTGCAGCCCGGGAAGCCAAAGTGGACTCTTCTCGGCACACCGGGATGAAGGCTCGGGCGCCGGGAGCGAGTTACAGCTCTGCTGAGCCGTGACTCAGAGCAGCTCCCGCTCCCTCCCCCAGAGCCACAGTGGCTGTGCAGGTCTAGCAGGAGTAAATATTAGTTTAAAAAACACCACCGCATATTTTAGCCAGGTACGGCTCTGAACACAACTCGTGGAACAAAGCTGGGGGGGGGTTTGGGGTTGGTGTTTATTTGCACGCCGCTCTTTATCGTGGGTCAGGCAACTTTGGTGCAAGTATCACCAGAAATTGGTGCAGAGCTGAGCTTCCCCTGTAGCTATCCCAGATATTTGATGTCCAACAGCAGTGGTGATTCCAGTAATGCCTCTGGGTTACTTAATAATCACCACGCTATCAATACTGATTCACTGCTTGTTCATTTAACTATTTTAATTCTTTGCATATTTACTTAAGTGGTTCCCTCAGTGCCGCTGTGACAGCCTCCACGATGACAACGTTTCCTAATTTCGGGGCTGATCGGGGCCAAGGTGAGTGGGATCATCCCATCAGGACCCTCCGGGGGATGGTCCCACGGGCGTTCCCAGCCACGCAAGCTGTGCTTTCCAGTTCAGACCAGATTATTTTCACCCAGCTGGGTCTAAGGTTTCATAACCTTGCTCCGGTTAAAAATAGCCTCTGCCTACTATGCAACAGCAAAACCCAAAGTACCCCGTGCCGCGGAGCGGGAGCATGAATCAGTTCGTAGCACCACGAGTTTATTCTCCTGCCAGCGACTGAACAGGCAAAAACGCCTTCCCCGGGAAAAGCATCAGAAGCATTTACTCCATCTACTAATTTTTGGAAGGCCACAAAGAAAAAGGCTTTTCAGATTTTTCTATTAAGCCCTTATTTCTCGCCGACAGCTTGAAAGGTAAATAAGAAACATTAGCAAATACATTAAAGGTTATCTGACACGGCCCAAATGAAACGAGGTTCAAATGTACTCGGCGCAGATTGTGCTGTAATAAATATGAAAACAGCGAAGTGTGCTTTGTCTAGGAAAATCCTCTATTTGATTACACCTCATGAATAATTCACACCAGGTTTCCATATTTGTCCTCCTGTAGGTACACGCTGTGCATTACCTTGCCTGCTATATATACGCACGCATTTCCTGCGCTGAATTATTAAAGGCTTGCCGGGAGCTGCGGAGTCTCTCCGTGCAGAGAACAAATGCACCACCCCGAAAATAAACCCCCCAACCTTGACGGGCCTCATCTTCAAACCGCTCAGCAGAGGAAAAATAAAAAAAAAT
>NW_009622041.1:0-215 GCF_000690535.1 Cariama cristata | reverse complement strand
CGGTGGGGGTTGTCTCTCCACCCCGCGGAGCCGCTGTCATTACAGGCGTTAGTAAGGCAGGGCTGCTTTAGGAAAGGGCTGTCCCTGTGTGTCAGCCTCTTCCTACAGCGACATCACATTATGTAACTCGGAGGTGACAGACACGTCGGGGGATGCCAGAGGGAAGGGGGGTAAGCAAAAAAATATATATATATACACACTGAGCAAACTTAGTA
>NW_009622040.1:0-219 GCF_000690535.1 Cariama cristata | reverse complement strand
AAGACGACCCCAGGATGACCCTGGGCACCCCAATATCACCCCAGTACATCCCTGAGCATCCCAACATCACCCCAGTATGACCCCTGGGTACCCCAGTATCACCCCAGTAGGGCCCTGAGCCTCCCAAGATCACCCCGATACGGCCCCTGAGCACCCCAGTATCACCCCAGTGTTGCCCCAACGTGGCCCTGGGCACCCCACCGTGGCTAAGGGCCCCCC
>NW_009622039.1:287-589 GCF_000690535.1 Cariama cristata | reverse complement strand
GCATGGCCAATCCCACCACTAAACCATGTGCTTAAGCACCAGCATGGCCAATCCCACCACTAAACCATGTGCTTAAGCACCACATCTACAGTCTTTTAAATACCTCCTTGACAGCCCGTGCCAGTGCTTGACAACCCTTTTGGTGAAGAAATTCTTCCTAATGTCCCATCTAAACCTCCCCTGGTACAACTTGAGTCCATTTCCTCTTGTCCTACCCCTTGTTACTTGGGAGAAGAGACCGACCCCCACCTCGCTACACCCTCCTTTCAGGTTGTTGTAGAGAGCGATCAGGTCTCCCCTCA
>NW_009622039.1:0-233 GCF_000690535.1 Cariama cristata | reverse complement strand
CCAGACCCTTCCCCACCTTCGTTGCCCTTCTCTGGACTCGCTCCAGCACCTCAAGGGCTTTCTTGTGGTGAGGGGCCCAGAACTGGACACTGGATTCGAGTGTTCACCAGTGCCGAGTTCAGAGGAGAGACTACTGATGAGATAGATTGAAGAAGTAAGATTTTAAACAACCACAACGAAAACTCTTTGATAAGCAAATCAAGCAATGAAAATTCATGCACCAGGAGAAAGTC
>NW_009622038.1:0-1722 GCF_000690535.1 Cariama cristata | reverse complement strand
AAACTGTGAAGAAAGTCGTGCCGTGCGCCCACCCGGGAGGCGGTGGGGCCACGGGAGGGCAGGGAGAGTGGACGCGACGTGAGCTGCTGCCCTAGGAACTCCGCCTGGTCTTTCGCAGCACCGGCTCACAACGAATTTCGATTCGGCCTTTGGACCGCACAAGCAGCGGGTTCCTTCTCGCAGTACTCGCACCTGCTCAGCCAAAACACTGGTCACCCCGCTCTGACGATGGAGAATCGTCACACGCAAATCATTACGGTTCTGTGCAGGTTTCAGGAGCAGAGAGGCCGACACTGCTCTCCCATACAGAGAAGAAACGTGCAAACACAACACGCCAGCCGAGACTGCCTACACCTCCAGCACCAAACCTGCGGGTCACATCCAGCACACGACAGAGCTCGTACCTGGGCTGCACCTGCTGACCTCCTGAAGGAACATGCGCGTGTGGGAACCAAAAGGCAACCGCACCGTGAGTCGGTCATCTTCTGAACTTATCTGAATAGTCACATCAGAACCTAAAGACATCGGGAGAAAAAGAGGTTTTGGGGCGCGTGCCGACACACCTTCAGAAACTGAGCATTTTCTCTGCTCTGCAGCAGCTGGTGCCTGGATGCATACAGACTTCAGCAACAAGTCTCCCCATACCTTCTTATCCTGTTCCTTTCCCACAGTTTACAT
Organism: Cariama cristata; assembly: GCF_000690535.1. Classification (NCBI taxonomy): domain Eukaryota; kingdom Metazoa; phylum Chordata; class Aves; order Cariamiformes; family Cariamidae; genus Cariama; species Cariama cristata. The sequence continues at coordinate 1,044 of NW_009622038.1, read as the reverse complement.
GAGAATGCCATTTAAAAACATAAAAATCAGCATTTATAATAATTTTTATTCTGCTTATTCAGTGAAAATAATTAATCTTCCACAAGCAGTTTAAAAGTGCTTGGAAAAATCGTTCCTTTGGTTGAACTGGAGTGACGGTACTTGTTAGCATGAACGGAATTGTGGCAAACGGCACGCCAAGTTCCCCAACAGCAGCAAGACAAGATCCCTCCGGTCAACGATTTGGATCACAAGAGCCCCCACTCCTGCCTCACCGAGTGTAGCTGGTGCAGGGCCCAGGAACGCCTGTAACACAGGCATTAAAGCAACAACAGAACTCACCGATGACATGAAGGTCACTGTCAAGTACAACTGTGAAAGCAAAACAAAGTCCAGTTACAAAGCTAAGCAACAGGTTTGCAGACCGCGCTGATGCTTTGAGGTTAGCGAGCTCAGTAATTCCTCAAACCCCAAATACTCCTTGTACAAACAGAGACAGGAGGACAGACCTGCTGGGGTAGGAGGCCACAGCTGGTGCTTGGTAGGACACAGGGCGCTCTGGATTGCAGAGCAATTAGTCTAGCAGGGCCCTTCCAGCTATGCCGTGTGACGTACAAGCGTCACCAGGGATTACAAATTGAAGAAAAAATGTGAAGGCTGAATAGATCACAAATTTGAGCAAGTAGAACAACAAAATACGGACTCCAAACCCCTTCATCCCCTTCTTTGGAGGTGGCCACTAAGCCACCAAAGTGTGCTAGTACCTTCTTCCACTGCAAACCCTTTTGTGATCGGGATAATCTTCTCCAGCCAGACATCCTCAGCTGTGATGGCCATCCGCCGGTGAGTGTACACATAGATCCTGCAGGCATGGAGCAGACATGGAGGCAATGCCTCCTTGATCCTGGCACCTCTGCAGGTACGGACAGACCCCATCCCATCCAGCAGCACCTGCTCACGCAGCCTTGTGCAAACCCCAAAGCAGCTTCTGGACCACGTGCCCACCCATCTGCTTATGCCTTCATTTAAATAAGAATGTATTTATGTTACTGGCAAAATGCACCA
>NW_009622037.1:29874-32106 GCF_000690535.1 Cariama cristata | reverse complement strand
GTAGGTGGGTGTGCGTTTCCTTCCTGCCCTCAGCCCCTCTCGCCGACTGCCGAGGCCGTCAGTGATCGAAATGGGCCGATAACGAACATCCGAAGTTCTCTCGAGTTTGAGAGGATTCAAGGAACCTCCTCGTTGTCTGGTGGAGTGGAGGGGCCGATTACGGGACGCGCAGCTGTTCGGACCTCACCTGGGCATCACGCCTGGTAGTGGGGACACTTCAGAGCCATGGTGGAGCGTCCAACATGGGCTTCTTCATGTCTGTTTTGTTTTGTTTTGTTTTTCCCCTGCATGCTTTCCTGGGACTTGTTTACAGAAGAGTTTGTGGGCTCTGTTTTGTTTTGTATTTAGTAATGGCTGTGCATGGACAGGAGAAGTTCTGTTGCTGTGTTTAACCTTGTTTCCTGAGAGAAACCTATTTTCAGTCTCAAGTGTCACCAAGACAATTCCCAGCAGGCCGGGCCCAGTTGCATAAGCAGACAGGCATGGAGGGGGACAGGTTGTGTAATGGCAGTGACATCATGGGTGGGTGTGGTTGAAGTTTTATAATATAGTGTTGAGAAAGGGTGCAAAGACGGGAGGTGGAGGCACGCTTTTAGGCTATCCTATATCAATCGCAAGCAATATGTCTGGTACCATGAACACTTGAGATACGGTCAGTTTTTCAGAGTTTAGTCTTTGTAGGCAGAGTCGAATTTGTGTGGTTGATACACCTAGATGGATCCAGTGACAGATTCTTTTGCTGTTTTTATTCGACTGTGGATTTTAACACCTGGTGACCTGTGGGCTTCCATTTTCATTTGTGCCATTTTATTTCTGTTCAGAAATTTAGGCATTAATATTTTTACAGATTAAGTGTATTACGTTTTTACAGTTGTCTGCAGCGGAGAAAAAACCCAAAAGCTTGCATAAGTCTAATCCTTCCAATCTATTCTGGGGAGATACATTAGATCTAATTCCAGAATAAACTGTTTTCAATGTAGGTGGGATTCAATCTCAGATATATTTTATATGCCTTTTGGCAACCTAATTTAAACAGGTTAAGTTGTGGCTTTCAAGTATACGTTATTTGACAGGGTGTTTCCATAATGTAGAATATAGGATAGATATGACCTGAGAAAGTGGCTGATCTATTTTAAGTCTTGGAACTGTGAGAAGCAGACTTTTTTCTTTGTGTGTTCTGAAGTACAGCGTTGACTCATACAGGTCATGAAGAAACGGAGTCAAAACTCAGTGGCCTTCAGGGAACAAACTGATGAATCCTTTATTGATCGCAAATGTTTACAGGGGTCCTGTTTCATGTTTCAAGATTGCTTTGAAAAAATAAGAGAAAACTAATTCTACATACTCTAGTTAATCTTTCTTTTATGCATTTAGCAGTACCATTTAGCTATCTATGGGGAAAGAATTTTGATTCCTTTTTTGTGAAGCTACATCTTAAATTTTGGCTTTAAAATGGGTTTGAAATTTGAGAATAGTTGCCAGCTGTGATGGTTATCCAAAATGGTATTATTCATATTCAGTACGTGTGCTAGAAGCTCAGCTTACAACTGTTTACACAGGAAATTGTACAACTATTTCCTGTGTCTCCAGTCCCGAGAACTATCAATATTCCAAGTATTCTGGTAAAGTTACTAAAGAGCTTCATGAATCAGAATGCAGATGTACATTAAATGTGAATTTAGAGCTGTGGGCTCACAACTACAAATTGAAGGTGTTTTCAGATCAGTAGAGAACTAGTTAATAGCTGCTGGTACACTTTCTGCCTTCCTCCAGAACATGAATCTTGAAAACACTTAGAGGTGGAAAAGACATGGCATAAGAAATGTATTCGTGTTTAAAATCATTCATGTTCTTTTCCAGTGTTTCCTCACTGCTAGTTCATCTGTTTCTTTTTAATGCAGATAGAGGGTTAAAAAACTGTGATAAACCTAAGTCTGATGTCCTAAATAAGGCATTGGCACTAAACCTTTACTCAGATGGCATCTTTTCATAACTTTCTTACATTTCTTGAAACATCCGAAAGAGAAATATTTGCCATGGTGCAAAAGTGATTTTCAGAAAACATAAGGAATGTTATTCATATGGTTAATATATTCCTTGCAGAGGTAGAAATGAAATAGTTTAGTTAAAGAAAGTCTATTGGATTAAAATAGAAGTGCAGCTTGGCTTTAGTCAAGTATCCTGAAAGACACAGCTAAGAGGCTTGAGTTTGGTCTGAATCACAGACTGATT
>NW_009622037.1:7569-29859 GCF_000690535.1 Cariama cristata | reverse complement strand
CCTGCTGGAGTGGGCCTCTGGAGGTCTGTTGACCAGTCAATCTCCTGTTCAAAGCAGAATAAACACTGAGTTCAGAGCAGTTTGCTTAAGGTTTTGTCCAGCTGGATCATGAAAACCTACAAGAATGAAGATTCCACAGCCTCTTTGAGCAACCTGCTCAAAGGTTAATTATCCTCATAGTGAAAAATTTTCTCCTTATTTCAAGTCTGAACTGCCCTTGTTTCAGTTTTTTCCCCTGTGCACTTCAGAAAAGAGTCTTCTAGGTAGCCTCCTCTTGGATTCTGGAAAGCTGTTGGGTTCTCCCAAGGCCTTCAGGAATTGTTTTCCACTGGACAAGCCCAGTTCTCTCAGCCTTTTCTAATGGATTGTGTGTTCCAACCCCTGATCATTGGGGTCATCCTATAGTGCTGTATTACTAAATACTGTGTCCTAAAGTTTTTCTGCATAGTGGCCGTGATGTGCATGTCTTTTATTTTGAAGAATTTGGTATGTAATTAAGAACCGTATAAAAAGCATCCAGGATCAGACTGGAGATGGTCCACTCATTGGTATGCTTATGCTGACAGTAGCCAGGAGCAGATGCTTTGAAAGTAATATAAAAAAAAATGTATATTGAGTGGGTTTTTGTGTGTACACCTTCATATACTTTCCTATTAATGTAATAATAACTGGTGTGCATAGTTGTGCACTGAAAGTACTTGGCGTCTTTATTAAAATCATTTGTCTTTGGGTGTGCTAGAAGTGAGCCATTTCTGTATTTACAATATATTGGGTTACTGAAATTGAAAATTGAAGCACAAATTGTATTTTTGCACTGTTTAGTCTTTGGTCTAAGGATTTGAAATAGTTTTGCATCCTCTCTTTAGGTGGCAGACATTAAAATATATGCTGAAACATTGCAAAATGATGTTTTTGCAATCACAAAGGCTAGAAATTAAATTATGGTTGCAAAATTGGACATGCACATTTAGATCCTTTGGTCTTGCAAATATTTAGACCCGATTTGTTATATGTATTGACCATTCATTGGCAGCGTTTGTGTGTGTCATCCTAAACTCCTTGGTTTAGCCCTTTTGTTTTCTATCAGTACAATTGGAATCATGCTTTTCTCTTTGAAAAAGAAATGGACAAAATGTCCACCTGCTGTAGACTTGAGCTCACGTTTTTATCTTCAAACTACCCCTCGCCCTCCCTGCAGAAAAGAAGGCTCGTAGTTCCTCAGGTCATGTTATACACTTGGCAGTCTGAAAAAGATGAGCTCCCTCTGATATGCAAATAGGTAGCTTTTCACAGAACAAAGACCTGCACTTAGTGCTACCTCTGAAGAAAATAATTTGGTTTGATACTAACTCTGCTGGACAACAAAGAGTCAAATACAACAGAAAAACGGTCTGAAGAGTTTGATCTGAGCTCCCACCTTACTACGCTGTAGCAGTCACAAAACACAAAGCCACAGGGAAGCAGGCTTCAGAGTTGTTCTGCGTGCAGAATTAGTGTTTAAGTCCGACAAAGACAGTTGCCCAGACTTCTGTTAATACAAACATTTTATTATGTTTAAAATAAAACCCAAGACAAACCAGGCTTCGGGATATTTGTATTTGAAGGCAAACTGTCAACTCGGAAGAAAGACAACTCAAATCAGAAAGACACTTTAGTTTTAGCTGTGAAATCTTCTGTGAGCTTTGATTTTCTTAACCCTTTCTTTTCCATAAAGGTTGGTTTTTTTTTTTACATGTAGCGTTGTGGATCTCAATACAAAACAATATGTTGGAATATGTGGGGACGTTGACCAGTCTGGCTTTTAAATGTAAAACAAGTTAATGCTGGAAACTATGAAAATTTAAACTAGACATTTAGAATAGACTAACATACAATATCAAATTGAAATTATCCCCTCCCAAGAAAACCTTGTTGAAACAAACTTAAAGAACTCTTTAATTTTAGTATTGTTTACAGTAGACCAGTGTTTGACTTTTCTGTCTCATTCAATGAAAAGCACAGGTGTATTTTTTAAAAAGACCAAGAACAACGCAATGTGCTGGCATTTTTTCCAAGCAAACAACTACAGTTAGTTCTGTTATGAACACTGTAGTTTTAGTGGCATGGAGATGGGATGGGTGTGTTTCCCATTTAGAGAGTGCTTTACTGAAAGTGCAAAATGCTGTGTGTTGGACATGAGAACTTGCCCTTACTGAACACATACTAATGTTTTCCCGTTGCGGAGATTCTGCTGGTACAGTGAGGCTGCCAGCTGGTGTTAAAGGCTTTCTGGTGTTGGCTTGCTGGAACAGACTGCCCAGGGAAGCGGTGGATTCACCATCCCTGGAGGTATTTAAGAGACGTGTAGATGTGGTGCTTAGGGACATGGTTTAGTGGTGGACTTGGCCATGCCAGGTTTATGGTTGGACTTGATGATCTTAAAGGTCCTTTCCAACCTAAACAATTCTATGATTGTCTCTCTTTTCAGACCACATAGTGATAAAGCCTACTCCTGATACTTAACAGATGGATACCGTTGTAAAAGTGGCATTTATTGTCAGAGCAGTACTGAGCAATTCCTTATTCTGTCAGCCTCAGTGTTAGATCTTTTAAAATAAATTTTCTTGTTGCTGCAAGATACATTGCAGGGTCCAAAATTTGATTTTTAGCTTGAAAGACATGAGCCTGGAATCACTGCCACTTTTGTTACCCAGACACTGGGGGGTGAGGGAGATGTACTCCGGTAATTTTGAAAGTATGGTACAAGAAAGTGTGGTTATGACATATCACTATGAAAGCGTATCTAATTAAAAATCACAAATATCTGAATTATTAAAAATGTTACTTAATTTTTGCCTTCAGATTCCAGTGACTTGATGCTCAGGATTTACAGAGCTGAGTCATATGTTGGCCTCCAAGAATATAAAACAGCCATAGAAGATCTAAATTTCGTTATTTCTGAAATGCCAAATTGGCCAGAGGTAAGTTGATATGAACTATTTGTTTTTCAAAATCTGTATTTATCTGTAAAATTAATGAATTCTAAGTTATACATGCATCAAGTTAAGAACCTAGGGGAGATACCTTAAACGTTTATCTTGTAAGACATGCAAAATGCTAAAAGCTGTCTTAAAATAGTTACTTATGTGAGACAGGCTACTGATGAGTACAGTGGGTTAGAGCTGATTCACGAATATACTTGGAGTTGGGACAGTTTATGGTGATGTAACCTATAACAGCTGGAGTTTGGAGGTTGTTTTGTTTATTTCTTAATTTTTATTAAGAGAAGGATACTTTGTTTTAACTTGGAAAGTTTTTCTTCTAAAAGCCCAAAGAAACTCAGTGGGAACTGAGCTTTGCAAATAGTGCAGGCAGCTGGGGAGTCACTGGCCTTCAGAATTGTAAGATGCTGCATATTGCAGCCCTGTCTAAACACTGAGCACAGCAGGACCAGCAGGATCTTGCCACGCAAGGGGAGATAACTGCTGCTGTCTTGTTATCTCCTGTGTTCAGCAGTTCCGTGGCTACTGTAAATTCAGAGAGCATCCTACTTTTCGTCTCTTAGCGTTTGGTAGTACTATCTACTTTTTTTCTGTATGTTTGGAAAGAAACCTCACTTCTCTTAACTGAGCTTGGTTTGATGAATTCCTCTAACAGTTCTTATCTCTGTAGGAAAATGAACTGTCCGTAGAGGAGGATTAGCATAGTTTCCTTCTTTGGGATACGTCTTAATGAAACTGCCCAAGTCCATCAAAGATGATGCATGCCCTCATATGGCAGCATTGTTTAACAGATACTGCTGTTCATACTGGCAGTCATTCTGTAGAAGCTACACTCTGGGGGTTTGTTTTGGGTTTTGTGTGTTTGGTTTTTTGTTTGTTTTAAGCTCAGTTTCTGGCCCATTATCCGAAATCTCATACACAGCTAGATATTGTTGTTTTATCTAACTTTTGTTGGATAACTGTTGTTTTTATCTAACTTGGATATATATTACTGCAAATGCAACTTTTAAAAATTGAGATAAGTTGGATAAGGGACTTCTAAGTTCTAGCTTCCTATAGGTAGGTTCAGTAAAATTCAGTAGTCTTTTCTCCCCCCTTTTTTTTCTTTCAGAAAAAATAGTGTACAGATTTTTTTTTTTGTACCTGCTGTCTAGTGTTCAAGAATAAAATATAGTTGGGGGAAGCAATTCCAAAAGGGCATTGTTTTGTGTTAAGAATATAGATTAAGACGTATGAAAGGGATGCATGGTTGTGTGGATTGTTTTGTTTGTAGTTACCCTTCTCCTGCAGGCTGGAACAATAAGGATTTTAATGAAACAGGGTAAAAAGGGTATCCTGTAAGCAGTTGTATGAAGTTGTGTAATAATTTGCACTTCATATTCCTCTTCTGCCCCTCCAAAGGCTCACAGAAGGGGGAAGTTAAGGCCTTTTGTGAATTCAGCACTGGTCAGGTTTTTAACACTTCATGTAAGCCAAAACAAATTAACAGGAAGGAGATTAACATCAACCTATCCTGTGACTCTTCAAACACTGTAGAGGATGTACATCAGGCAAGGCATATAGATCTTCCACACTGTGCACAGCTGAAGTTTGTTGAAGAGCTGTGTTCTTTTTGTCATGGAGAGCTCTAATTCTAACTGTGTTGTTACGCCTATAAGATGAGTACTGCGGTTCTACATACCCTCTGGAAATGTCTTCATGGTATCTGTTTTTCAGGTCTACTTCTGGAAAGGAAAAGTGCTGCAAAACTCTGGCTATGTAGGTGATGCCTTACAATTGTTTCTACAGTGCTTAGCCCTTGATGAGGACTTTCTTCCAGCCAAGCTAGAAGTAGAAAGGGTAATTTTATTTATGAAACTGGATTACTGTCTCTGGCTTGATTCCTTTATAAAGCTCCCATTATGGTAGACTTTGAGCACCTAAAAATCTTCAATATCTACAGAGAAGGTTCAGATGGCAGATTGATTCCTTTCAAGACACATCATACCATATTGAAGAGGTAGTCCTAATGTACACATTTTAAGTACATATGTAAAAGTACAAATGCTTTTGAAGTTACTAAATCAAAATCCAGAAAACTGGAAAGCAGACAGCAAGTTAAATATTCTAAGATGAACTCTTCTGTGCCCACAGCACAACAGGTTTTTCTTTGATAATAGACATTTACATTGAAAAAGCTGCATGGTATTGAGTTGATAACATCTGGCTCTGTTCAATGGGCTCACTTGCTTGTAGTAGAGAAGATTTCTAGATAAATTTCTTTTTAGTAATTTAGGTATGTAAGTTTCTGCTTGTTCTCAACTGTTCTTTCTCAGTTACTGCTTAGATAAAGCTCTGTTTATGAGGATAACTTCATATAGATGAAATTCTTATTTTTGGTATGTAGTTTTATAATAAAGCTATGTCTAGATCCTTTTTCATTATTATGACCATTTAGCTGTTTGTTTTCTAGACATTGTGTGATGTGCTGTCACCAGAGAAGTTAGGAGACAGTCTGAAGGAATCTGCTTGGAATTCACCACATATTCGAAATAAACATTTTATACTTGGTTCTGAGGTGACTGAGTCTTCCTGCAACTTACAGCTTTGTCCTGAGCAGGTAACAATAGGATTACTTTTCTTTTTTGGCTGATACACAAACATCAGACGTTCTGATATCCTTATTTGTCATACTTACTTTCCAGCCTAAATGCTGACTTTCTGTAATTGGCTAAATTGGAAGAAAAGAATTGTGATTTGGGAGTAATGTATTTTCATTTGGAGTGCTAGACTCCTCATTCCAGTGAACCACTTATTAGAAGGCACTGAGGTTTGATATTAGTGACTTCAAAATAAAGAGAAATACAGTTTTTCTTCTCTTTGAAGCAGATGAGGATTTCTAGATTGTTAATGCTAAGCAAATTTGAATACTACCTTGACTTATCAAATTTCTGGAGTTAACTAATGAGCTAACTGTGGGTGTCAGTTTGGCTTATATATCTTTGTGTGTTCACATCTCACATACTTAGATTTGTGTTACTCTTTACAGTTCAGTTCATCTTACTATTACAGAGTTTAGGAGGATCGGATGTATTGGAGCCTGTCAGTGGAAGCTTAAATCGTGCACAATCTGCCCATGCTCTTAACTCAACAAAAGACCTTGCCAAGGAAGATGGCTTAAAGAGAGTGTCTTCTGAGCCCCTTCTCTCTGGCCAAGAAAAAGGTGCTTTGCTGAAAAGAAAGCTTTCCTTTTCAGAACAAGATACAGTTGTATGTGAAGATGGAAGAAACAAACACAAAAAGCAAGGAGGTAACAGTCACTTACTTTGAAATTTAAAGTATTTGCTTGTGCCTTTCTTTGAAGGAGTATTTTGTCTTGCTTTTCCTTAGAAAGTACAAAAAGGGACATGACACTGGCTTTTGGAACAGTTCCGGAGGATTTGATTGATGTATCAGATTTTGAGTGCTCTCTATGTATGAGGTAAGATTTTTCTCCTTGATTCAGCATTTCTGTTATAGATGGTTGACAACATATCTGTTACATGTATAAACTGGGTACTTAGAGGTCGTGATGAGTTCTGATATCAATCAATCATTTTCAGCCTTCCTATATCCCTACAGTTAAATGCTTATTTAAATGTCACTTGCTGTAGTGCTATATAATGAAGTTGTCTTTTAAATTAAACTTGGCATTGTTAACAGGTAGCCTTGTGGTTAAATGTTAGGGTTTTTTTTAGTCAATAAAACTATTTAACTTCTTATTTTGGTAAGGCTAATGCTTAGAAATATTGCCTGTGAACGTCATATTTGTCTGGGAGATGTAGATACTTCAGAATGTCAGTCTGCTTAAATGTAGCTTATGTATTTGAAAGCTCTTATTGAGTTGCCTTAGTTTTCAGAATAAATACCTTAAAACATATGGTGCATATTAAACTGTCCATAGTTATGTTACTAGTATGAAATACTGCTACTAAAACAACTCAGCTCCTCAAAGAATCACTAAATTTTGCATATTCTGAATCTCTGTGTAGTGAGACCAAAATCTTTGTACATTGGGATAAATGTTTAGGTATTTAGAGTGTTGAAACATGTCCAGATTCATCATAAAACAAAAACTGATTGGTGCAGTGGTAAATGGAAACAAACTGCAGTATAGGGGAAAAAGTAGAATAAGGAGACATGACGTTTAATTTTTCTCTGCTTTGTTATTGTATAACTAGTCTTAAAGAGACTGATCACTGACTTTTTTAGCAAAACACACACTTGCCATGGCATCTAACTTCTAATAACTGTGTTTCAGGCTATTCTTTGAGCCAGTGACAACCCCCTGTGGACATACTTTTTGCAAAGGTTGCTTGCAACGATGTTTAGACCATGCTCCTCAGTGTCCCCTCTGTAAGGAGAGTTTGAAAGAGGTACTGTTTCTCAGTAGAGCTCACAAATACAAATATTGTATAATTTTAAAGGCTGTTTCACTTAAACCCAGCAACTTGGAATCACTTGGGTTATGGATTGCTGCTAGAGAAGAAAAACTTCGAGACAAACTTTGTCAACACAAGTTGATTAGGTTTGCTTCAGGGTCTTAGAGGTTTTATGTTTCTGTGACCATCTACTTTATTGGTGTAATTAAATCCTAGGTGTTTGTAAACTTTGGTAACTATTCAGTAAAACCTCTCTGTGATTTCTGTACGCTTTCCTTATTTGTATGGCTGTATAACCTAGGAAATCGATAGGTAAGCATAGAAATACAGACTGAGTTAGACACTGGAGTTGTCAGACACTAAGAACTAAAACAGAGAATCTCATTTTCAAATATTAAAGTAACATTAGGTGTTAAGTAACAAAACACAAGAACTTCAGAGCTGTAGGTTTTCATGGTTTTAAATCTAATTTGTGACACATTTCATATATCATGGTTTTAAAAGCTGCATTTTCTCAAGCCTTTTGTGTATATATATGAAGAAATACTACTATTTTTTTTTTAAATTGCTTACAGTACCTTGCAAGCAGAAAATACAGCATCACAGAACTGCTGGAGGAATTAATAATGAAATATTTGTCCGATGAATTATATGAGAGAAAAAGAATTCATGCTGAAGAAACTGCTGAACACTCAAAGTAAGCTTGCTGTCTTTTATCTAGAAAACTTGAGAGATTAGTATGGAAATCCTTTTTAGAAATGTTTTATCATTTTTGTGATTAATAATGGCATATTATGGATGCAAGGAGGAGTACAAAGACATGTTAATTTGATGTCTTAAATGTGTATTTCAGAAAATTAACAGTGTTTTAACTACTGTGAAAATAAAAAAAAAAAAAATCACACTTTGATAGTAGCAATGTGAGGCTCTTAAGTCCTCTACAAAATATGTTTGCCCTTCTGTTTCTCTTTCTGCATGCACTGTCATGGAGTTTCAGTTTTAACTTTGCTGCTGTTAATGGAATTGTCCTCTTGAGTTGACTGCAGAGCCTCAGATACTTGAATTTCTTTGAGTAGTTCATGATAGACATTTTTTGTATAAAGATAGACGTGATTAAATCATTGGTGGTTTTTTTGTAATCTTGGTGTTTGTTTCCAGTAGAGTTCTTCAGATATAAAGCATCATGTATTGTAGACATGAATGTTGGAAAACTATTTAAAACTATAGCTCATGCAACTTACTTAACAGAATCCATACATTAAGTTGTGTTTTATAGTCTGAAAGGTATTAAAATTAAATACCTGATAATGTTTTAACGCTAACTTGTTTGTATCAACTATCAACTGTACATACTTGATAAAATAGCACAAAAAAAAAATTTGTTTTTCAATTAGGCCTGCTGAGGCATATTGCAAGGTAAAAATTATACCCTAGGTTGCATCTTGTGATCTGGAGTCACATAAAATAATTTAAATGGTGACCTAGCTACTATGTAGTTGCTGCGACATCTTTTTAGTTTCAGGAAAACTGACTCTGAGGGCATCATGGCTTGTACGGCCCAAACTAAAACAATAAGGAAAAAAGTAACTAACACGCCTGTCTCCAAAACAAAGCCCTTCATTCACTGACTAGATATACTCACTAACTAGATAACTGTGAGGCTATTACTATTCAAATCAGTACATAGGTATTCTGTCACTGTTATTAGTATGTTTTTTTATTGTTTATGAACAGTATTACAATATGCTTATTATTAAACTTTGAAAAGAGTGCTTTATGACCTCATATATAGCAAAGATACTGAAAAAAAAATCTGTTGTCTTGGCATAGTTCAGTGTTTAGATTTTTAAGCCACATATTTCTTTTGATCTTCTCTTGAAGCTTGACCAAGAATGTTCCAATGTTTGTTTGCACTATGGCATATCCTACTGTGCCTTGCCCTCTACATGTGTTTGAGCCAAGATACCGACTAATGATTCGCAGAAGTATGGAAACTGGAACTAAACAGTTTGGGATGTGTATAAGTGATTCTCAAAATGGGTAGGTTTACCACCTAATTATAAGCTTCTTATGTCTTTTTTTATTATTAGAAAAGGTGTCCTTTCAGAAGTGTGTAATTGCATTACTGACAAGGTCTCTTTTCTAGTTTTGCAGATTATGGATGCATGCTGCAGATTAGGAACGTTCATTTTCTACCTGATGGACGGTCTGTTGTTGATACAGTTGGCGGAAAGAGATTTAGAGTTTTGCGGAGAGGGATGAAAGATGGTTATTGCACTGCAGACATTGAATATTTGGAAGATGTTAAGGTATCCAGAACGCTGTCTAAATACTTACTAATGTTAATATCTTGAAATTTTTTTGCTTAATTTGTTCTTGAGAGCTCTGTTTCAGATTTTTTAGGTCTCTAGACTACTGGAAGATTCAGTGCCAGCACGTGGAAGAAATGGAAGCTAACTTAGTTTTTTATTATTATAAAGCAACAAAGAAATACTGTGTTTTGTTTGAACAATAGTTTGAAGCTGTAACTTCTTAAAATATCATGAGACTTCTTTACTATTCAGTCATTAGCAATCAAGGTTGAGGAGAATGCAAGAAATGTATCTAAATATAGTTGAAATCGAATGTTTCTTGATTTTTAGCTTAAACACCTTAATTGTTTCTTTATCTCTAATGATATTTTTGTAACATTTCTCCTACAGGTTGCTGATGAAGAACTAAAGAAGCTGAGAGAGCTTCACAATTTTGTTTACAATCAGGCCTGCAGTTGGTTCCAAAACTTAAGAAACAAATTTCGCACTCAAATTCTTCAGCACTTTGGGCCAATGCCTGACAGGGAAGAAAATATACAGGTAAGCCATCATTTAATATCAATTATTAGGTGCTTGTTTCTAAAAATAAAACCTGTGTTAACAATGCTAAATGTTAAAAGAAAAAAACACGCTTTTTTCCCCAACTTTGAAGGCAATGAAGCTTGTTTCTCTTAGGATGAGCAACAAAAGGCAATTGTGTCACTGTTCAGCAGTTTTTGCAGGAAAGGAGAGAAGGATTTTGCTGCTGTGGAGATAAAACCAGTAAACTGAGAACACTTTAAGTTCCCGTAGCATTTTAAACTGTTGGTTTGTGTAAAGCTGTTAGAATTCAAATGGAAAAAAAAAATTTTCTTCCCTGGGACATGTGCAGACAGTAATCTTTGGCAAAGAGGTAATCACAGAGAGCAGTTTGCTCCTTTCTGAGCTGGTGCCTTAAACTGCTGCAGCTGCTAGGATTTGACAAATGTTTCTTAAGAAACTAGCTGCAGCAATCTGTTTTAACCGTTATTATAAACAGTTAATGAAGGTTGGTGAGATCCTGAGAGGGTGGAGGTTGGAGAAAAGTAACATTTAAAAATACAAAAGATTTGGCTTTCAAAGTGGAGTTGTATATGAAGATGGGATCTTATGATGGTGTAGAGAACTGAATAAAGTACAGGAAAAAGTTACACAGTATGTTTTATCAGCTTAGAAGAAACAGATTGACTAGTCCTGCTCTGTCTAGTAGTAGGTAATGAGAAGGGAGTGGAATTGGGAGGTGACAGGGAGGTCCTTCAAATATAACAAAGACAATTGTAATGCAAACGCTAGGCTTCAAGAATATCCAAGCTTCAAGAATAGCGTGACAGTTAATAGATGTAGTTTTTATCAGGGAGGTTTGTTATTGGGTGACTCTCCTATACTTAGCCATCTCTTCTCAAGGAAGCTATGAGCTTCATTTGTTGTCTTTAAAATAATTGCTTTATCAAGCTTAGTTTAAGTGTACTTTATTTGACTTCTCAGTTGGGGAGGGATCAGAAGAGATCCCTTCAGAACTCTTCTGATCTCATGGATCTTGAATTCTCTAGTTAGTATCAGACTTTAAACTAGTCTTTGTCATTGACAACTTTGTCTTTTGATGTCTTCATGTTAGTCAACTATACTACATCGGTTATGGGTAACCAGTTTATCTTTTATTTTTAGGCAATGCCCAATGGTCCTGCTTGGTGTTGGTGGCTTCTAGCTGTTCTCCCAGTAGACCCCAGATACCAGCTCTCGGTTCTCTCCATGATGTCTTTAAAAGACCGTCTGATAAAAATCCAACATATACTCACATATTTTTCTAGAGACCAGTCCAAGTGACTAACCGCCTGGGTCTTCCTGAAAAGTTACTCTGTTCTGGTTGTAGTAGCAGCTGGAATTTTTGCTGCCTTTGCACATCTAGCGCTGGTTTGAGAAGTGTAATGGAACTGCTTTTTCTCTCTCCTCCCCACCCTCCTGACTTCCTGAACCATGTGGTTCTTTGAATCCACAATTTCCTCAACTATGAGAGAAGACCACTGATGATTGCACAAAGTCAATCCAGCTAGATATGTTTTTCATGTTACCTACATTACAATTTGCACTATGTAGAAAAGAACCTATTTGAGACTTGATTAATTTTAGCCACTGACTTTTTAAAGCTGTGGGAAGTGCAAGACTTAAGGCTGACAGTCCAAGTTTACAACATTGAGGAGGTATTAAAGGTTTTGCAAATGTTTGCCTCATACAACCATTCTTTTGCTGTTTGCACAAATATTTGAAATATAGTATTGAATGTCACTGTTGGATATTACTACTCTTGTTGAATTATCTTGACCATGAGTATGGCACAGATTTTTAAGTTATCTTGTAAATGTATGCATCACAAAACAGGTGACATTATGAACTGTATGCTGAACTGAGAGCCATTTTTAAGGAACAAATGCAAAAAAAAAGGTACTTCTGTCTAAAAATACTTAAACTGTGAATATGGTTTACCTACCTAGGCCTGTACATGTTAAAGAGGAAAGTGAAAACTAAATGCTAGTACCAGTTACATTTCTGCTGGGCTCTTCAGGCTGGCCGTTCTTCCAGAGCACACACTTAGTTTATAGAGCTTAGAAGAAGAGATCTTAGAGTGTGCGTGTGTGTGTGTGTATTGGGGATTGTGCATCCAGGACTTAAAAGCTTAAAGTTTTATTTGAACTTTTTCAGTTGGTGCAAATGTGAGTTCTATGCCTTACTCATATCGATAGTAGAGCACACTGCAGTGGCAAGGTTAGCATCATGCTGCCAATAGGTACTTTTTGTAATTAAAGGTTTGCATATTTGTGAATATGTCTGATACTGGCTTTCTTCTATGTAAATCATTTGTAAAATATTTCTTAAATCTTGCTTTTGCTAATGTCTTTAATTTTCAATAAAAGCTAAAAGTTTGTAATATTTTTATCAGAAACTAAAGATCACTTTCATTTTCCATATGCTTCTATTCTGGGTTCTTAAGTAAATCCAGAAGGAGCTGTTTAACCTACATCAAGGTTGTGGGCACTTCATGACATAATTGGTATGTACATAATCTGTTTCTGATTATAGTAGCTGTCTCAGACTGATTACTGGTCAGACAAGGTTTTTGCTGATGTCCTGCTTTTGTATCTACTTTACTTAAGTTAAGGTGGTTTCAGGTGTGAAGTTTGCATTTCACAGAACTTAAAAGTTGTGGGAGACTGTTCTTGCAGAACAGTTAGATATTTCAGAGTCTTGCTCATCAGATGCTTTGTCCGTGTTCTCTTGTGGAGTTTAAGGCTTGAGATGTTACAGGCAACGCAAAATCTGCTGGATCGTTTTTAATGTCAGCTTCTATTTAGGGTAAATTTCCCCTTTATTGTATGAATAAAGTCCTGGGTTAATATTTGGAAAGCTTTATTTGCATAATAAAAGAAGGGGAACCTTTAAGGTTATAACATACTAAAATGGAAAAATAAAACTTAATCTTTCTATCACCATGATCTTCTTAAGAATGCAGGTGATGGGATATTTTTTTTTTCTTGACAGCAAAAAGTCCCTGTAGCCAGGTTTGAAATACCCAAATAATCTAGTGGTAACTTTTTCTTCTTTTTGCCAAGGGCTTTAATTTTGAAATTGAATATTCCCTCGTCTGCTGGAAGATGTGGCTTCTTGGTGTTTTTATATGTTCCCATGACTTTTTAATAAAATAGAAATTCAGATAAAGTGTCAGTTGGCTTGCACTGTCCTGTGCATATCTGAGTTCCACTTCTGGAATTCTAAACCATGTAAGAGAAAACTTTATTAAAAAGTAACAGCAACAACAAAAAAAGCAAAGTTACTGTGGTTTAAGACATGCTGCATTAAGATTGATCATAAGTACCTACTCTTCAGTAACTATTCCACACATATGATCATTCTAGGTGCTGTTTGGCATGATATGAAATTGAGAATGGGGAGGAAAGATTTTTTTTTTTAAAGAGGATTTTTAAATTGAAATTTTTTCAAGTGGTTGTTTTGTGGACTAGATTTTGTCACTTTGCAGTTAGAATGGGGCAGAACAAGCTCACCTGAAGGCTGGCATAGACCTTTCAGTAAGTATCTTGGGGAGATACCATGCTGTACTTTGTACATAGTGTTTGGAGGTTGGGAGTACGTACTTATTCTTTTGATTATCTTTTTTTAATTCCCCCTCCGCCCTGTGTCACACAGCAAGGGTTCTTTAGCTATCAAACAACAAAACAGCAACAGACTAAGGACCAAGTTTGATCAACTTATATTATTATAATGAAGTTGACAATCGACGTAATGAAGCCTGAGCGAAATGTGAGCAATCCAGGCATGAGGAAAAGGGGAAAGCTCACCTGCTGTGTAGGCAAGATACAACACTGTTAATGATTAGTCTTACCTGATGATAAGCAACAGTCAGGGAAACTGTCAGCCTCTCATGTTCTCTGTCACGACATAAGGATGTCACCATCACTGGGCAGCAGCCCTGGACCAGCCCCAAGTTAGTGTTGAGGTGCCTTATTTATGGGATTGCGCCTTCCCTGTTCAGTTGTATGATTGACAAGTTGATATAGATGTGCTGTATGTAAGTGTGAGAACAAAACTGGCTGTGTCTCAAAAGACTGATGATGTGTAAATAGGTATACAATAAATTGAATGTGCATGTATGTTAATGAGAAAAGTCATAAACTTCAACATGAGGGACTGGAGTCACTGCACTGAGAAGTATCTGCCCAGAACTCATGTATTTTTCAGATCTTTCTGGCAAGGACCTCTTCCCAGTTTTGCTAAATTGTGGCCAGAGATCTCACTGAAATTCTCAATTGATGATTAATATTCACCTCTAGTCTCTTTACCTTGAATTGCTCTTACCAAATGCCATTTCTTGTTACGTCTTGGTGCCCTGGCTGAGAACCAATGAACTTTAGGTTCAGAGACTTCAGTTTTCTTGGTGTGAAATGGTGACTTCATGTTTCTCCATCTAATTTGAATTTTCTTTTGAAAATTGGCAAATATACAAGCTTCATCTATCACATTCTTTCTAGCAAATCATTTCTCTGCGGGCCTTTTACTGGTCCTAAGTTTCTTGAAGGACAGTACGCAAAGATGGCTGTAAGATAACGTTGGTGGGGATGGCTATGAAATTTGAAGTGCTGCTAGAACATGAGTAGGGAGGAGTGTTTGCTCTGAAGCCCATGAAAGACTGGGCCAGCTTGAAACATTGCTAGAGGCTTTACAAGACTTGGAAGGAGAGCGTGCTCTTCCTTTTGGTTTTATAAGTCATCTAACCCATTCTATTGAGCTCTGTCCCAGTGTGTGTAGGGTCGGGTAAATACCTGCTAAATACTGAGATTTTACTATAGCCTCATTCATGTTGGTTACAAGTGAGATGGGGGAGAGTTGATCTGCACAACTGAGTCTTCTGGACAACAGCAGAACGGAGATGGACGGTACAAGGCAGCGCTGGCCTGACGTACCCCTTAGGGCCGGGACTGTTCCCGGAGAGAACGGTTGGAACTTTGGCTTTGTGCAGGTCTTCAGGAGCAGCAGATGAACCACAGCTGCTGGCCTGCACCTGACCAAGTCCGCAATGTTGCTCTTTCACTACTGTCTTTGGCGGTAGAAACCTGTCTATCTAGAACTGGATTTCTAATGGGAAGGTGGTGGTTCCAGTTAGTGAGTACGCATGAGATGCCTATTTAAGGATTATTGTATCCATGCCACTTGTTATCACACTGGAATCTGTCCATTACCTTCTTATTTATGTGCTACAATTTAAAAAAAAACCAAAAAACAAACAAACCAAACAAAACACAAACTGTAAAACGTTTAATGCTAGGATGCAAGTTACACTGAAGCCTTTACCAAAACAAAGCAAAATAAAGAGTCCACTGAGTTTTGAGCCTTGATTTTGGTAAAGTTATAGTTTCCTGGATGCTCATGACTGCAACAGCATTTACAGGCAAAGGCCCGTAGCAGGATTTCAGCACGGATTTAAAAACATAATTGCACCAGTGATAGTAGAAGCAGTGTAGCTTAAGTGCAGTCAGGAGTGCCTGTGAGGGTGTAGCTGGCTCTGGGACAAAAAGTTCTGAATGTTGGAGAGGGAGAAGTTGGTAGAGAAGTCTTTATGCTTCTAGTTGAGAGGTTTTGTTTTGTTTGCTAAGTAAGATGGAAGAATGTCCTACACTGGAAATAACTTTTAAAGCAGACGGAGTATGAACCTGTACTAGCTAGGAAGCTGGCCATTTACTAGATGTTCAGGTGTGTTAGAAAAGGGAAATGATGGCATGGGAAACGGGACAGGGAGCTGTGCTATATTAAGACAAATATAGTCACTTCCCAATCCAAACAGAAATTTTCTGGAGCTTGAAATCTTAAACTACTTAATTACATCACCTATTTGCGTGAGCGTTGGTTCCTCGCATTCAAGAGCTTTCTGGTCCGTCAGCTCGGGTTGTGTCCATCAGTGTAAAGAGCTGTACAGGGTGGTTGGCAAAGCGGGCTGGCTTCTCCCTGACGCTGCTGTAAGGTGGTGGGGGTTTGAGGGGGTTTCTTTTTTCCCTTTTGCTACTTTTATTTTTTATTTTATTCCCCCCCCTTGCGTCAAAGCTGACCCAGTTCTGACGGAGCACTACTTGCCGGGGCTGCCCCGGGCCGCCCGCTCCCCGCCGCGTACCAGGCGCTTCCGCGTGCTGCCCCCTGCTGGAGGAAATCCCGCAATCGTGGAAGCTCCGAGTTCCGCTGGAAGACAGAGCCTGTTCCCTCCCTTCTGTGGAAAACTCTATCCTTGAAAAAGACTCGAACTTGATGTTTGACATTCTCAGGCATCTGTTGAGCTTTTGGCAACTTGTTTGCCGTACTATTTTTTCTGTCAAGGTATCCTCCGACTGGTGGTGAAGTCTGTCATCAGGAGGGGAGAAAGAGAGAAAAGCTGTTATAGTTAATTCTTTTACCAAGTTCCATGCAAATGCATCTTAATTCCTTCTTCAAGAAGATTTGAATTTTACCTTCCATGGGGAACACCAACTCCTCTGTCTTCTCCGAGTCTAAGATCTTCTCTGCACTCAGGAGGTACTCTTCAAGAAGTTTAAGTCCTTCAGAAAGCTCCCAGTCTAGGTGAACCAATACTTTGTAGTCATCACCATTTCCTTACAGAAGAAAGGTAACAGGATCTGTCTACAGCCTGCTACGAGGCTCCTGAGGCGGAAACTTAAAGCTCTAGAGGCAGTTGCAGCAGATGCAGTTATTTAAGGAAACAAATTGAAACAGTAGGGGGAAAAAAGGGGAAATTCAGATCTTCCCTTCCTGCAAATCTCCGTGTGCCTGTGGTGGTTAAAGCGCTCTTGTAAGAAGTAAGGGAGAAGAAGTTTTGTCCCTTTCCCTCAGTAGAGAGACGATTAAATTTCTCATAACCTGGGTAACTGTTGTAACTGTAGAGCGCTTGTTGTTTTGAGTGAGCAGGTATGCTCTGAGATCCTGGCTGGAACACTGACCTTGAGGATCCTGATGAGGCTTCAATGAGCAAGGGGCTGTTCTACTCTGTCAAGATCTAAAATGCTTCTGCAAAAGCACAACAGCAAATGCTTAAGTGGCTTTGAGGTCCCTCTCGCTCAAGTAGCTGTTGCACAGCAACTCTGAGGAGTTCTGAATGCACACACTCAGAGCTGAAATGGAATAGGGATTTGGGAACTGGGACTGCAACCCCATTCCAGAGGTACTGAAGCTCTGCAGGAAATTGAGGGTTTGTGGTTTTGTTGTTTTTTTGTTTTTTTTTTTTTTTAATCAACCCTCTACAAAACTTTAAAGTTCTTCTCTTGTGTACATACCTTGAAACAAGTCTTGACTGTTCAACCTTTACACCTTATTTTTGTCTGAGCCCAGAAACTGAGGATTCTTTTGAAGCCTTTGAAGTTTTGAACAGGGAAGCGTACTCTGAAAATGTGTACGATGTGCCTACTGCAATACGAGCCAAATACAGTGCAACAGGCACCTCTGGTTTTATTTTAAACCATGGCTCAAGCTTTCCAACGCTATTTCACAATAAGTTGCATTGCTAAAGAAATCACTGTGGCTGTACGAAAAGGTTCAAATGCCCACTCTAGCAAGGGAACAGTCATGGTTTTTCTTTGGGTATGAATTACTTCAATAGCTTTCAAAAAGAAAGGCTTCAAAACCAGGGAGTGCCTCAATGCCACCCCCAAGCAGTCTGGATCGCATCCTCTCCTGGGCCTTCAATTCATTTTTTACAACTCCCCGCAGGCAGAGGATATTGAAGCCCTGCCTTCCGTGTCCTGGAGGGGGGCTTTGCCCTTTGAACTGCGGGTGGAGGACAAACCAGTGGGAGCCACGACTGGTTGTCCCCTCATTTTTACAGATTTTTCAGGCTTGGGGTTGGCCTTTTTTGGAAATGAAATGATGTCCTAAAGGCTGAACACCAGGTGCCACTCACCTGTGCCTGAAGCAGGGTAGGATGTAGAACAAGTCCTGCCCCCAGCACCTCCTTCTGCTAAGGCTAAACAGCTCCTTGCTGATCTCTTTAAAGAGCATATACTTTTAAGCAAGTAATTCCGCTAATTAGGACCTGATCTAATCCAGGGTCCTAGGTTCCACAGCAGGTGCTTAAAAATGAGATTTTTCATTACAGCTATTCCAGCTCAATTTAAAAAAATGCAAATACATTTCAGTAACCCCTCTATGTAACAGTTTTTGTGAAGATAAAAGCGCTTTTTACTGAAGAATTTGTTGGGATATAGTTTTTAAAATTGGACCAAAAAAAAAAAGCAAGTGCTACAAGAGCAATTTCTGGCTGCAGAAATTCTCAGGTTATTGCAACAGCATAATAGTTGGAATGCTGAATCGGGGTGAAGCATTTTCATTGCATAGCAAAAGCCTTGTGAAGAACTTCCAGCTGAACAGCTGACATGCAGCACCTCGGCCTTTAGGACAACCGTGTGAAGTCCTTGCAGATACGATAGACCTTGCAGGTTTTGTCTGCTGATCCCAGCGATGCACATTCAATGCTAACTGCTGTGTCTTAGTACTTCTCTGCAAGGCAACTGCTCAAGCAAGGGTTTGCTCCTGAGAGTTCAGTACAGACTGCACAAAAACCCCCAAACAACCCACCCCATCCAAAAGCTGAAGAATGACCACCTCTATGGCAACTAAAGCATTTGGCATGCTCATGCCCCATGTAAATTGGCACAATTTTACAAATGAATATAATCAGGGTGTGAGTAATTTGAGAAAAGTAACTAGAGACAGTACAGAATATTCCAGGTGTAAGACTCAAACCATTGTCTGTTACTAATTTTTATTGTGTGTGCGGAAGACTGTACAGAAAGAGCAATACAACACAGCCTTGTGGGTGGAAAAAAAGAGCCAGAAAGGGCTGGCTGCAGTTGTCTGTCTCACCACAGTGCTAGGGTACTCGGGTGACTTAACAAGCTTGTCAGGTTGATTACCCGTCAGAGCTAACACTGAGCGTGGTGTTGGGTAGGGAGGGGAAGGGTAGGAAGTGACACCTTCACCTCTTGTGTAACTTCACCCTCAGGTTACATATTGTTACACAGCTGAGCGAGCAGAGTGCTGCCACCAGGAAAAAGAAGTGCTGCACACTCCTTCACAGGTCTTGGCTCTCGGTCTTGTCTGATGACAAGATAATCCAATTCTCTCACCCAAGCAAGACAAAGAGCATGCGCTCATCTCTTTTTGCCAATTAATTTTTCTGCTAGTGTAAGTTAATACACTACTATCTTGTTAGGAGAGCTGGCTGATGGTACGCTTCCAGATGTGCCAGTCTTAAGTATGCAGGCGAGTACAACCTTGGTAAATAGCTTCCTTGCTAAAAAAAAAAAAAAAAAAAAAAAAAGGTGTTGAGGATCTTCACTTTTAAATCAGTGCTTCCACAGAGATGGTACATCACCAAGGAATTTCAATGTCTATGTCATCACTAGCCTTCACTATTATTGATATTTCTAAAAGAAATTTGATAGAAAAGCAACTGCTTTCAAGACTAAGAGAAGTTGTAGCTACTTTGCTGTAGTGTAAGCTTTGACCAATTAAAAAACCTCTGCACTTAACTCCAGAGGAGAGCACCACTGAGAGCTCTTCTATGCAGCTACACGTCAGACATGGTCCCTTCCTGTGAAAGCGAAAGCCAGCAGCAGCATTTAGTGCAGTTACTCACACCAAGGGGTAAGCCTGACACAGTCATAAAGCAGTACCTTAGTGTGAGAAGTGGTATTGTGGTTTTGCTTAAGCCGTAACAGATAGGCGGTCGGAAAGAATGCAAGTTTCCAGGTACCCAAGTATGGGGACAGAGACAGGGAAATGTGTATTCCGCTATAGGGTTAAGTTGCTCTGGCTGACACCACTTATCTTAGCCATGATTAGTCTCTACCTGGTGGTCACCTTCCTGCCCTTATATGGAAGAAAGGGACGATGAACTATCAACTTGGATTTGCAACATAACCGAAACAATAGAGCACAGATGCCAGAATAAGGAGTTCAACCGAGAGGAAGACTTTGAGCTTTCACCTCACGACCCTCAAAGAAGACCTCTAGAGAACAGTGCGCAGATGCAAGTGGGAGGCTATAAATGTAAATAGCTTGGGGGAAATCATTTGAATATGTATAAGACTTCTGAGAAATGGCATGAATATGACTGACTGTCCTAAATAAATACATGGAAGTGAGACTAACCACTGTGCATGCAGGAGGATCATGGAGGTGATCTCCCATGCACCCAGCGCTGAAATAAAGCTTTGCTTCACAGACTTTGTCCTCTCTTAAAAAAACTACATAGGTGAATGTTTCTCACATTAGGAACAAAGTAACACAGCTTCCTCTAACAGCAAGACACTTAACCAAGTATTAGAGCACCTTCCAGACAACTGTCACCTAATACCGTTCTATGCAGGTTTTAGTGCATAAGCTTTTCACAAGATTATTACCTAACTTAAGGTCCTGAAGTTATGTACCACAGCTGATGACTAGGTTTTGAATGTACCTATGCAATAAATCTCCATGAAGCAGATTTGAATTCAATAGTTTATTTATAATTGTAAAAGCATATATGTTACATACATTGAGTAATTGCATATTTGTTAGAATCGTACCTACTCAGAAGATTGGTGTGTGCAAAGACAAGACATTCATGCTTCGATTTCCCCCAGTAGTTTGTTGCTTTACTATGTATTCCCCCCCTTCAGTCCAATTTCCGTAGAAACAGAGTGAGGAAATATAGATCTATAACAGCTAGAGTTATTGAAGTGTATGAAGACAGTCTGGCAACATCTCAGAGGCCCTTTAGAACCCTTGAAAGTAGAGATCTGCCTAGTATTTCAAAGGGCAAAGACTGGACCAGGCAAGAGTTACAGCAAATGGGCAACAAGCCTAGTTACAGTTCACCCCAACCATCCGCAGTTAGAGCTTGTTATGAACAAGAGAACTGGTGTCAACTTTATCACGTCGTTCTGGAAGATATCAATGGGGTATGTATACATACACATATTTAAAACAAACAAACATGTATGTATATACACTTTTAAATAAGGCAGGTATTTATTTCAGGCTTTTAAAACATTTTTCCAGGCCCTTTTCCTATTAATAGAGCATATGTTGCCATTTTATTGCTAAAGAAAGCATATCATTGTTGCAAGCAGAACAGCATCAGCACTGGCCTAGGTTAGCAGTCCAGTCGAGTTAATAAGGTTCGAGACATACATTATTACTATGGAAGAATATTACTGTTACAGAAATACAGAAGACTAGTTGAATTCTATTTAGATCACACCAAATCATTCTTTTGACATAGTCTGTAGTTAACAGTGTATACTAAAAAGCAGAACAGCACCATTTTGGAGCAACAGAGAAAGATACCTAAAATACTACTTCCCCATCTTTTACTAAGTTGTTATATTAAAAAAATACACAAGGGAAGGATGAGGACACAACAGACTACAGCTGCTGCTCTAACAATGCTTTCTTCTGCAAGAAAGGATGCAGGACTTTTGAGCTCATCCAAATGCAAATCCTAATCTGAATGAATATGCACGCCATTATCTTTGTGTAACTAATAAAAGTTACTGGTTAGCATGACTTACAAGGTGCACTCTCGAAGTTTTTTGTCAGCCTGCTTCAAGGAGATCCAGGTGTTTAACATGTTTGATCGCAGTTTGGCCCACACCAAATGGTTGGTTAAACCAAATATCTGGGCAGCAAACTGGGCAGCTCCTTCAGGTGACAGAGTAGTAGGACAGCCAAGACCTGCAGAGAAGAGAGTGCCACTTACCAAAGCGTATTTTGTAGTCAAACAAAACACTGCCTCTGAAGAACAATTTAAGACAGTGTTTCAGCCTCCAGGAACCACATGGTCTAGTTCTGAAGCTACTGAAGCGTCATGCATTCCACTGCTTCTAACATGACCGCTTCCTTGCATTTTAAACCAAAAGCCAGCACACCAAATGACTCTTCTTATACAAAGGTAACAGACTTCGGGCCTCCTAGTTGCCAAGCATGCATTCAAGTTACTAACAAAGTTAAAAACTGTACCAGTAGCAATGCACCTATCAAGGCAGAGTT
>NW_009622037.1:0-7538 GCF_000690535.1 Cariama cristata | reverse complement strand
CTACACTGATTGTAGAAAAAGATATGTTTTGATCATAAGGAAAATGCAGCTCTATAACTGAACAAAATTACTTAAATCCCCACTAATAATGATCCCAATTTCAAGCTGAAGTGTTTAGCAAGGATAAGCCAAGGTTTATGTTTTTCTAAAGATTATTCCTATATAATCTTTGCTCTATTGGGCTTTTTGCCATCAATAAGTCCAAGACTGTATGCAAGATATTTCTAAAGACTTTGCTCAGTAGCGATCCAGCTACTTTTCCACTGTTTTGCCATGTGTGTGTTTGTATACGTACGTACACTAGAACAACAAAACCAGAGCTAGGCCAGCACAAGAGCATAAGCTGAAGATCATCTTACCGCTGGGTAGTCGAAGAGAGGACCACACATCCTGAGTACCCCAGTCAGCTGAGAGCGGAGGACAGTTGACAACTGGGTAAGCAGTGTTACCAGACATTACTGGCCCCAAACCATTGCTTCTGCCAGCTACTGCAACAAACACTGTTGGGATTCCGTCTCCTGGGGGGCAGGAAGACATTCAGAAATAAGCAATTCATCTTGCTCTCTACCACTTGCTTTTGTGGGAACTTTGTCCAAGTCCACAATTCTGTTTGTGGTTATTTTGTCAATTCCATTACATAGCACTAGAATTTGGTGTCTTAACTTTCCCCCTTACAAAAATATCTTCTAAATCTTGCAGCCTTAGATTCCAGCTGCTGTTTACCACAACTGAAGTTAGCACGTCTTATTCTGCCTCAGAGGGGAAGTCTCAGCGTCAGAGGAATAGGTGCTGCTTAGCTTTGTAGAGAACATAGCCACTAAACCTCTGGCGTCTTTAAGTGTTCGTCTCCTCAAATCTTACACAGTTCACCTCAAAATAAGTGTTTCTCAAGTATGGTTACCACATCTGTAGTTTCACTGAGTAGAAAGTATACTCCCACAAAAATAAATAGTTCTTATCTCTCCTCTGCTAGGCTATAAACACTTTTGAAGAGATGTCAAGTTTTCTTGGTAAAGATAAGAATTTAAATAAAGTATCTTTTTCTCATGGCATCTAAAATAATGAGCAAGAACATTTTGATGAAACAGGCAGGAAAACATGATGGGAGCAACATCTGCCTGGTAAATAACACACAAGAATATTTAGAGTCAGCTAGAGAAACCATCACTCCTCCTCGTTTCAGAAGCAGCAGCATCACCAGCAAGATGCTACAATAAGTGTATTAACATTATCAAGGCTTGGGCAAAGTAGTTCTGGTACCGGGATAAAAGCAGAGGTTAGACTCCGAGTAATGGAGGCTGTAGCTGGGCAGTAGGACAATACATTCATTATGCTGCAATTGCTTAGTGCAGCCTATAACCTGTCATTATGTAATTAGCAAGCATTGTACAGCTCGGTGTTCCATTTAACAGAAAAATGGAAAAACCTCACACAAATCCTTAAGTTGCCAAGTCATTCTTGAACATGACACTGTTTCAACACAAATCAGCAGTTCTTTGGCTTTTACCTTCATATTCTGCTTTGATCCTCAGGGTTTCATCTGGACCTTTGTGAGCAGAGGTCACTCTTAACTCACAAGGAATTCCAAAGGTCGCACATGCCTTTTTTATTTTTTCACAGTGACTGAGGTCAGAAGGAGATCCCATCAACACCACAACTCTACCTTGGCTCTTTGTTTTCAGAAGCAACTAGGGAAAAGAGTGAAGGGGGGCGAGGGAAAGAAAAAAGCAGTCAACAGGATTGAAGACATACAGTTATCGAAGTCTAGATATACTGTTTGTAAAAACAGATACCTCTACTCTTTCTGCAACCCATTCAAAGTTTCTCTTGACCATTTGCAGTGCTTCAGGAGTCACTTCTTTCAGGTCCCGGTAGGACTGAAAAGGGGGGGAAAAAAAACAACCAAACCACCCTGAAGTTAACGTGTGTTGGGTACACAAACCACTCATTTTGCTACCATAATTGGCAAGAATACCGCAACTGAAATATTTATGCAGTTTCTAGCAATTCCATAGGAAGGAGAACAGAGATTGGTACAGATACAGGAGAGCGTGGATATGGAAGCAAGGAAGAGCTATATAATGAAGAACCATCTCAGTAGGTGTGAACAACCTTCTACATTACAATCGATGGCCATTTGCAACATGAAAGGCTTTTAGCCGCAAGGGTTATCATGGTTTTGGAAGCTTCCCAGAGGGTAAGTTTAAGGAAAGACACACAACTTGTTAAAAACTGGATTTGTAACAACACAATTGCCTGCAGTAGCGCTGCACTAGCCAACCTAGTACCTGCATGATGTTATCACGTACCTTATTTTAGGGAGATGAGCAAAAGCACAGTCAAAGCAATTCACTCAAGCATGCCACTACATAACTCAGGTAAAGTAAACAATAGAGCAGTTCTGCTTCCCAATTCAAAAGTAATACCCCCCTCCTCTGAAATCTTCCCCTGTGGCTCACAGCCACTTTCTCTCACAGCCTCTCTGTTACAAGTCTCCACGACTGTCACAGAAGCTCCATGGCAGCAGCATTCCCAAAACGGTTCTTTTGTAACTACTTATCTGGTAATTCAGAGGTATGTGACAAGTGTAATTGCAACAAGTTTAAATATAGGACAAGTTTTATTTCAAACTCATGTTTGCAGCCCTCATATGTGGGCACAGTCTGTTAGTAACACTTAGAGACAACTGAATATTGAATTCAAGCTTAACTAAAACAAATAAAGAAAAGCATCCTCCTTGCAGATCCCTCTTAGGTATCACCAGATCTCTACTAGTAGAGGATACCACTCTGAATAAACACGAGAAACTTGGAGGCAGACCTGGGAACCAAAGCTTCTGTTCTTCCTACCAATTTGTTGTCCAACTATTTTATTATCTGCACAACAAGTCAGAAATTCTTATTACCCCTGGAGGCTCCACGTTTCATTACAACAGCTCTGGTCAATAGTGCTGTTGGGCATTCCTATTGAGGATATATAGGCAGAGGATTTTTTCCTACCGTAAACCAGATAACAAACTATTTCATTGGACATTAGGTACCCCGTGAGCTATTCTGTAACAAGATAAGACTATCTAGAAAAAGCCACTCTGAAAGCAGATGTTTAACTGTAGGGTTTACTTTTTTCATTCTCCTTCCCAACTGACTTCAAAGGTAAAGATTAAGACACTACCTGTTTGTCCTTCTGCTGGCTTCTGTCTCCTGATGGCCACAGTCTCCATGAATCATTATCAATAACATCAGCAAGAACAATTTCTTTTGTCAGAATATTAACACCAAATTCAATCTAAAAAGACAGTAAGAATCCTATTTTAGGAACTATACAGTGATATATTTCATGTCAGAACCAGGATCATGAGAAATCAGATTCTTATACCTTCAGGTCTACCAGAGTGCAGTTTTGGGGCTGCCATGATTTTTCCAGGATCTCAAAAATAGCTTGAGTAGAACGAGCCATAATATCCACTTCAGTCTGCCCAATAGTAAGTCCAGCAAAACAGAAGTTTGCTTCAATTAGCTGCTCCTCAGACCACTGTGGATCGTTATTAGCATCATCCTGTTAAGAAAACCAAAACATTAAGGTGGCTATTAAAGAGGAAAATAACACTAGGTTTTGTTTGTTTGTTTTTGAAAAAACAAATACAGGCTTCAAACTAGTATTTTATGATTAGCACTAAGAAAAGTGACAGCAACATTGAAAACACTTGCTGTAACACCTGAACATCTTTAAAGGCACTTCAGGTTTGGACAGTGCCCCAAGAGGGACAGGGTACACTACAAACACCACTTTAGGTCATGGTTCACAAGACATTTCTTTCAGCACACATTCCCAAAGAAGTTCAGAATCTTAAGTGACTAGCTAGCTACTTATCCTCACCATGCAATTACTGTTTATTTTAATCTCTGCAGATATATCCACACATCCATTTCAACTGATGCATTAGGCTTATGCCTAAAAAGTCCTTATAAATAAAACATTTTTCTATTTTATGTATATTTTGGATTGTTATTCTTTGATGGTCATGTAAGCCAGTACTACATTATATGCACTTTAGACAAAACAGCTGTTAGACAAGAATGCAAGAAAACATTGGGATGGCAAAACTACCAATACTAAGAGGATTGGTCAGCCACTAGTGCTCCTTGCTTTATTTGTCAGCATTTTGAAGGAGACAATACAGAATTCTAGCTCTCTAAGTTTGATTAGTATCACAGGAAAGGAAACTTACCTTGTAAAACATCTCAATTTTGGGTGGGTAAAACTTATATCCTTCTTTGACACCAGGGTTTCTTTTGAGGAAGGAGCCAGTAGCAATTCTTCTGCACACCCATTCAATTGGGATCATTTCACAGTGAGCTGCTATGAATGCCGTGTCACTCTGTTTCCTGACAAAAGCTGTTTTGATTCCTAAATATAAAGATGGCAGCTTAGTTCCATTACTAGGCACACTCCACAGTTGAAACAAGAGTCACAAACATCTTTAAGTACAACTGAATCTTGTTCTTCTCTGGACTTAAGGGACACACTGAATCTTTTCAGGCTACTTTAAAGCCCACTCTGGCCTTGCAAAAGGCAAGCAATGCAGTTATCTTCCACAAGTCATTAGTTTTGCCAATTTTATCATACAATGCTTGCTTGTAGCTCAGAACCTTATGCTCTGGTCAGAAATCCTTTTCTTGCAAATAATTCTGTTCACATAGCTTTTTTAAAAAAAAAATAAATCTATCCCTCGGTATGGTTTGGTTTTAAACAAATGGTCACAGCAACTGAGTAACCAACCATGCTCTGTGGTGGAAGATCCATTCTACATGGAACAGTAATTAGAGGCTTTCAAAGGAGTCAGGGAGCACAGTAGTCTTTACTACGTTGTTTAATAAAGGAGGATGGGGCAGGGAAGAAAATGACTTAGTCCTCCCTTTCATTACAAACCAATATTTATTTAGGGCACTACATCTTAGTGATCTGTTAGGCAAAAGGACATTAAGACTCAGAAGCATGTGCACACACAAACTTCCTGCAGCAAGTCAACCTTCCTACGTAATTCTGAGATGACCCCATATTGAACAGGGATAGCCAATATATGCAGATAGGCTCTGTAAAATGGCTCTTTTTTACAATTTTACTCTTGAGGAAAGTCCCACCTTTCTCCTCCCAGGGAAATACAGTGCCAAGCCCAATTGGCATCTGCCAGAAACAGCAAACAAAGAAGCTGCATCCAGTCAAACCAAGAAGTAGCTCTATTCCATTCCACTTCCAGAGCCATAAGGGAAGAATTAAAGTCTTAAAATACAGTATTTACGTTGATTCTGTGGATTTTGTTGCATTGCCCTCAAAGGCAGAATGATTTAAATAATCAACTGCACATTAAGTCACTTCCAGGCATTAAGGCCCCCTGCACAGTTTACTACTACATTTTTCATCAGTGCAGACGCATGCTTTTGAAGGGCTGTGTGAGCTCTATTTTAAAAGGGAGAGAAACTTTAACAGAACTTTGTAAATCATCACCTTTGGAAAAGTAGGTTAAGAAGAGTTGCGCAAAGCAAACAGACTACTTCTTTGATAAGCATTCACATTATCTGCAATTTATGCCAGTCAAATAAGCAAAGTGGTGAAGAACCCTGAAAGTTCTTTTGTTGCTTTAAAATGCAGCTGCAGTTTACTCTGCATGTTTTTCCACAGCACCCGAAGTTACTGAGTACAAGCCATTTAAGGACCTTTGAGAGATCTACAGCATGGCTTCTTCACATTTAAAATTCATACCTGCAGGATATTTAATATTTAGATTGTTATCTTAACTATTGCCATTTAAGAATCAGCCAAAACATCTCATTAATTGTTCCTAAATGAAAACTGGTAGTTTTTATCAACTGCAAATATAATCAGAAAGACAACGGAGGCTTCTTCGTACTGTATGCACAATAGGCTTCCCAAAAAAGCCACTGACTGAAGAATTATACCGAACGACTGGATATATCTTTGTCTCGGCCCATATTTTAAGAACTACTTGCACAGAAATATAGGTAAATACAACTCTACAGAAATCATATTTCTCTTCCCCACATATGAAACATGCTAGGACTTTACGGTTGAACTGTCTGAGAACTATTACTACATCTTATAATAGATAATACAACTTTTAGAGTAACTCAGCTGGTACGTGAAGCAACCTTTGTGTGAATGCTTCAAAGTGCACTCAGCACGCAGCTATAAGCAGTCTTAACCAAGTTTACTGGTGCCTGTATTATAATATTGTTTGCAGATCCAAGTTAGAAACCCACCAGCGCAAATTCCTCTTTGCAACTTGCAAACTTCTCAGTCAAAGACACTTCAAAATGCTTTCTCAAAGCTAAAATACTGGGTCCATTTTCGGAAGCGTGGTGCAAAAGTTACTTGAGTCACTCAAGTTATGTACTCCATGAAAGCTCGCTTCTAGCATTAGAAATATTTTGAGTCTTTTAAAGTAAACATTAAATTCCTGATACATTCAATAGATTGATATATGCATTTGCTATACAGTCCTCATAAATGTTTAAGTACAAAGTGTAGATAAACTTTACGTTGATACAGCACACAGAACTGAGAGGGGAAAAGGAAAAAAATATAAAAATATATTCTAGTTTTATCTTTTAACATTCATACCCAAATTTCACACAGCTTAGACATAGTCTGGTTGTGCCACTAGGTAGCAGTGACTTCTGTGCAGGCAGATGTAATAAGAAAAGCCAGATGCATCCAGTCCGGCAGTACAGGCAAGGGGGCGTGGGGGTCGGGAAGAACTGACAAAAGTAGAGGGGAGGATTAGGGGTGTGTCCAAACAAGAAGAAACTATCAGTGTTATCACCCATGAGAAGATTCCTTCAGAGAGTCTCATGTTCCAAACGAACAAGTTGCCCATCCAGCTCTGTAGTACCAGAGGGAAAAATGTAACTAAGAACTAATAGAAAAGACACTAAAAAAAAAAAACCATCAGAGCCTTAAGGCAGGATAAACCAATACAGAGAAACAATACTGTTTTGTAACAATATCTGTAATACACAGGCATGTATTTTACCTTTGAAATACTTACCAGCTTCTTGAAGCAACTGAAACACACAGCTAGTTGTCGTATTGGAAATGGCAGCCTTCCCTTCCATTCGGTCCTTCCTGGCTGCGTTTCCCGCTGTGATCTGGTCTTTCGACTGCATGAGAACACATCCTGGGATATCTGGCAGCTCATACACTTCTTTCGTTTTACCTTCGTTAACTTTTTTACCAAGTTTCAGGTCTAGGGAAGTTTGAAAACAACAACAACAACAAAATCAGTTTCAGACTGAAAGAAATTTTGTACTTCTGCATGTAAACCCACCAAGTTTGCACACTTTATCAGCTGCGTGCAAAGTGAGACCCAGCAGGGCCCCACGCTGCAGTCAGTGACCGCGAAGAGCGGGGTAAGCCCCCATCTCCGGGGCAACCCGCTCAGGTTCCCCCCCCCCGAGCAGCGAGGGCAAAAGCAACCGCTCAAAGCTCCTGCCCACGCCACGAGGGACGCGCCCGTGAGC
>NW_009622036.1:2413-2647 GCF_000690535.1 Cariama cristata | reverse complement strand
AGCCCATAGCGAGCTCCGCTCGAGGCTTTCTGTCAAGCGATGCTCTTGCTGGTGAGGAAACTGAGGCACAGAAGAGAAGCAGCCTTCTTGTGCCAAAACAAGTCGGTGGCAAAGCGGGAGGTGTCACCCCGAGCCCTCGCGCTGCCCAGAGCCCTGCCCTGCCCTCCCACGCCTCTGCCCGCCTGCGCCGCCTCTACCTCCCCGCTCCCGCCCCTTTCCTGAAGGATTTGAGCT
>NW_009622036.1:1871-2238 GCF_000690535.1 Cariama cristata | reverse complement strand
TTTCTCCCGGCTGCGCTGGTGCGGATCCAGAGTCCAAGGAGAACACCTCGGTGGTGGTGATCCCGCTGAGCCAGGACCTCCTTAGCTCTCAGGTTCCGTTTCACGGGGGTGCAAGGGCTTTCTGAGGGTCCAGGTGTTTAAAGCGGTGGGGCCTACCTACGGCACGGTGCGCTGTGGGGCAAGTCTCACTGGTGGTGCCCCCTGGGCACTGACTGCTGATCTGAAAGCCCCTCGCCTGTCTTTCCGACCACAAAATCACCAAGGTTGGAAAAGACCTTTAAGATTGTCGAGTCCAACTCAGCATAACCAAGCCCGCCCCTAAACCCTGTCACTCAGCACCACACCTACACGGCTTTTAAATACCTAT
>NW_009622036.1:0-1690 GCF_000690535.1 Cariama cristata | reverse complement strand
TTGTAGAGAGCGATCAGGTCTCCCCTCAGCCTCCTCCAGACCAAACCCCCCCAGCTCCCTCAGCCGCTCCCCATCAGACTTGTGCTCCAGACCCTTCCCCACCTTCGTTGCCCTTCTCTGGACTCGCTCCAGCACCTCAAGGTCTGGCTTGTGGTGAGGGGCCCAGAACTGAACACAGCACTCGAGGTGCGGCCTCAGCAGTGCCGAGTACAGGGGGACGATCACTGCCCTGGTCCTGCTGGTCAAGAAAACAAAGAAACAAACCCCAAAAAAGCGATGGCGATCTGCTGAAACTCTTCTCCTCTCTCCTGGACCAGCCTGCCCACGCCCTGAACCTGCTACCTTACCCCAGGCTGAGTGAGGTGCCGAGAACCGGACACGAGCTGGATGCTGTTGGCGCAGAGATCCCCTCCGACCCCTGCACAGGTGATTGCTGAGGACGGGGAGCAGCAGGCGGGTGGCACCGCACCGGGCTGGCTTCGCTGCCCTGGGAGCTGCGGTTCTGGGTGTGCTTGTCGGTTCTCCAGAGTACAGTTGGTCCTGTGGTAACACCAAGTCCGACTGACTGCTGCCAGCAGTCTTCTCTAGACCAGGGTCAGGGGGGTGCAGGGGGGTGACGCAAAGATTGTATGGAAACGTACGGAAACGTGGCAGCACTGGGAGGAATCCCCAGCCCTGCGCGGGGCTGAAGGCAGGTCTTTCAGCCGCTCTGCCAGCCGAGCTCCTCCGCTGAAGATGGAGACTTCTCTTCTGCTTGGGAGGTTGAGGTTGGAGCTAATTGCATTTTTGCGGTAGCTTTTGAAATCAGATCATAAAAGCATTCCGCGGGATCTAAGGATACCCGGGCAAGCGTGCGACAGACTGTGGAAAGAATTGTTTTCCGAGGAAGGGCGCTCCTGCCCACCTTTCGCCCCGCCAGGAGGAGGGAGCCTGGTGCTGGTATTTCTTTTTATCTTTAATTACACTTCAGGCAGCAGAAGCTTAAAATAGATGAAAGCGATGCCCCCAGGCTTCGTTAATTTTAGCTTATTTGTGAATTAATACAGGCATCTCCGGCATAACGATGCCTATGCCGAACGCGTGCTTTGCAGCGTGACAGTTCATGATGACCAGCTCTTATCCCTTCGACCAGGCTACAGATTTTTCAAGCCCGGTGGTTTGTTCGGTATCAAACAGTCGGAGGAGCCGTACACCGAAGGCCAGCAGATGCAGGAGGAGAGCAAGATCCTGGTGAGCCCCTGTGCAGGTAGGTGCTCCTCGTGTCCTGGCGGAGCCTGTGGGAGCGGTAGGAAACCGGCCTTGGCGGGGGATGTTCCTCTTGCGGCTGGAGGCCATTTTGGGCCCGTTTGTGGCCATTTTGGGCCAGCTTGCAGCCGCTTTGGGACAGTTAAGGGCAAATTTTTGCTATAGCTGCTGCCGCCAGTGCCACTCTGGGTGAATCGGGGGTGGAGCAGGCTCTGGGAAGGGTTCTCATCTTACAGAGCGCTACAAACTGGAATGATTTAGTTTTAGGTAGTCCTGCAAGGAGCAGGGAGTTGGAGTTGATGATCCTTACGGGTCCTTTCCAACTCAAGATGTTCTGTGCTTGTACGAAAGACTCTGAAGTTAACGTCTTGAATCTTTTTGAAATCTAGTTGAGCCCGGTCGAGTGAATAAAGTCGAGCAGCCTGAGGAGAAACCTGGGGGAGCT
>NW_009622035.1:0-26227 GCF_000690535.1 Cariama cristata | reverse complement strand
AATCTGAAGGGAACCTCCCTTAAAAACCCTTCAGGAAGGGAACGGATGTGATTTATCTTTGTTTATTTCACGGTTTTTCGTCATCGGCCCTGCAGCACGCCCAGGGCGCGCGTTGCCCTCAGCACCCGTCCCTCCCCCGGGAAGCTCTGGTGCCCCCAGGCACTCGCATCTCCTCCCGACTCCGCAGGACACGGGGTCTCGCCCCCAAGCACAGAGCCACCGATGCACAGGGGAGTTTATAACCATCCAGGGGCATCTCCTCTGGGGGCTCCCAGGGGAGCCAGGCCCCCCTACTCCAAACACAGCCCCCCAACACTTCACCCCAGCCCCGCTCCAGCCCAACCCATGGCCATCACATTCCAGGGATGATTTAAAGCCCTGAACACAGCTCCTCTGACGCTTTTGGAGCATAAATTACAATTATTGCTGAATAATATTGCTCTGATGAAGCGTCAGAGCCATGACAGTGACTCACATCACTGCAGGGAGGTGTGGGGGGGCTGCTGGTACGCCTTTTCCATCCCCTGTGATGGAAGAGACGGGAGACAATGAATCAAATGCATATTTATAGGGCTGAATGGGAATTACGAGTGTTTGGCAGAGTGACCTTCATCTGGGCCCGGTGATTAACTAAATGGGCTTAGCAGGTCTGTCCATCAAGTGTTTTATTTCCTTCAGTAAAAGAAAGATAAAAGGAAAGATGGGGAGAAGAGCTCTGATCTTAAATCTGGGTTTTGAAGCAAGCCTGGGACCCAGCAGTTCGTGCACAGGGGGCAGGAACAGCCTCTGGGTGCAAAGGGCTGAGCAGGCGTCTGCCGCAGCACCGGCTGCTGCCGTCGGGCACGGGACTGTGCTGGCAGAAGAAAAACCCAGCAAATCTGGTCCTATGTCATCTGTCACAAACGGGGCAGGTTCGGCCAAGGGGATGCAGCTCAGGAGCTGCGCTGGTTATCGGTGAGCACAGAAAGGAAAGGACAGAAAATGCGGGTCCAATTCAAAATATGCCATGGCACCTTGAGAGGTGGTGGGGTTCAGCTGGGCCAGAGCCAAACTGTTTTACAAGAGAAATGGCCCAAAAAATGGAAGTCATCTCATCTGGCTCCAAATCTCAGGAGCCCATGTCCTCACCTCAGGCCTCTGCAAAAGCCACCAAATTAATTAAACTCCCCCCCCAACTCCTGCAGCCCTCCTCCATCCCATTCCCACCTAGAAACTCACCATCCTTATTAGCTGCTGCCATTTTTTCAGAAATGTTCATCTGCTGCTAATTAAAGCACTTGAGCTGAGCCCACAAATTACCCCCACAGCAGGATGCTCTGAAGGCCATGTATCTCATCAAGCCAGGTTTGCAACAAAGGAGCCGAAATGGGCCTGGCTCTCCCCTGAAGTCACAGCAGTCACCGGGGTGTTACTTTCATCCTGGGTGACTGCAATTTTCGGACTTGCTGCTTCTGTCTGTAAGATAATGATGATAACGATGCCCTTTTGTGCCCCCAGAAATATCCTGGCTATGATCGCACAAAGTTTTCAGACAAAAATCCCTCCCATTGTACAGCTTTAGTTTGACCAAAAGCATTTGATAAGTTTCTGGCGATTTCATTTTGATGGTTAACAAATGAGGCAATAATAGTTTGGTTTTAAAACAACCTTTTGCTTGGTTGTGTTGCTTTTTAGTTTAAGATTGCCCAGAAGCTAATTGAAACCTCATGGTGTGTCACATGAAACACATGTGAATCTGAAAGCTGTTTGATCAACTTTTCAATTCTCTTAAAATTTTGAAAAGTGGCTTCTCACTGCAAAAAAAACTGTGTTTCCAATTCTCAAACCTGCATTCTCATGAATAACAGAGTTGCTTGTATAGCTTTAATCCTATCAGTAATGGATTTATAATTAATTAGCATCACAAGTACTTCTGAACTTGGCTTTTATTCCCCCAGATTCATTGTACATGAGCTTGTCACTCGCTATCACAGAAACTGGTACTAGCATCCCGTCCTTTGTCCAGTGCCAATTTCTTAATACTGTAAACTTGACTAACCCTAAATTTCATATACCTCACATTCAACAAAGACTGGAGGAAGAACATCTTTAGAAGACGAAGGCTAGTTCTGCTCTCTACCAGGGGAAAATAAATTGCTAAAAATCTTTCCGGCACAAAACTACTTCCCCCCGTGCTGTTCTGCCTGGGCTGGCGGATAACTCAAAGCATATGACTCTTTCCTGCTCTCTGCCTTCCCCCTCCTGTGCCGAGACTCCAGCTTCTTTGGCTAGACATACACTAAGATATTTAAGCAACATGAAAAGTGTAGTATTTTAGAAATGTCATCTCCATATCTGGAGTCTGTTGGGATCTGAAACATCCCGATGCCCGAGGAGCAAGCAGCAGCCCTGGGCCAGGGGATGGCTCATGGCTAACACGCCAGCTCCTGCCAGAAAGGGAGGACAACCTTGGTGTTTGGGGTTATTTGCCCTGCAGGGCTTGAAGGAAATAAAAACATTTTCTTCAGCTGTTTCCACAGGTCACATTAATGAAAGTGAAATTAATAATTTTCCAAAAGCTTTTTGATTTTCTTGTAAGTGTTGAAGACTGATTTTCATTTAGGAGCAGTGTCTTTCATCTTTCTGCTTTTGTTCTACACTGGGTCATAACTCCAAGTGTGTGTTACACTGATTTCTGAAAGATCAGAAGATGTTTCTAGAATCAGGGAAAAAAAAAACAAACACAAAAAAACCCCCAGATTTTCTTTGTTTTACTTTTAGTTTCCAAGCACAGAAAATATGTGCCATTTCTTATGATCCTGTAGTCATTAAGGATTCCAAGACATTTCGTAAGAATGAGATTTTAAACATTGTGTCTGGCTTCTTTCCAGATCAGGTAATTACATTTTTCTCTCTCTAAACTCCCCTGCACTTTCAATTGGATATGTTATTATTCTCCATTCCCTGACTTAAACTGTTATGCTCTGCAATTGTCTACTCTTTTTAAAAAGTTTCGTGTTGAATACCTGGGAACTGAACTGGTTTCTCTCTTCTGAGGTTTAATTCATTAACAGAAATCACTTTGAGGCATTGAGATGATGCAGCTGTTGATTGTTGATAAATGATCATTGGTTGATCATTAAAAGACTACCAATGAATAATTATTAATTAGTATTCATAGTTTGGGGGATATTTTAAATTTATAAACTATTAGAAATCTAAGTACAATATAGCAGTAAAATTTACATAGGAAAAAAAAAAAACAGACCTTGAAGTGCACAAGTCAGCACTGCTTGACTGTACCTGACCTACACCAAGAATTTGGACCAAACATCCCAAAATAAGAAAGTATGCTTCATTTTTCATTTGGAGTCTCTTTGTGATCAAGGACAATTTAAAGCCTGATTGCAGTGATGGAATTACACCGGACGAATAGACTTACATTTATATTGTAAGAATTGATTTTGTTTTAAAAGCAGTTCAAGAAGCCATACTTCTGGTGTCAACTGTTATTATCTTTCTTTGAGAAAATCCTCCTGCTTTGGGGTACTGCTGGGCTTGTTTCCATGGTTTGCCAGGCAGTCTGGATGCTCCCGGACCTTCACCCACCGAGCAGGGTCCTGCCCTGGGTTACTCTCTCACCCAGCTGCTTTCAGAGCACAGTGCCAAGGACCTGGTCATGGTGGTGCCACTGCTGCTGCAAGGCATCTTCTCCTGTAGGGCCTCATCCCTGGGGCCTGGCACAAACCCACCCGTACCTCACCACCTATAGCAACAAACTGAGGTCTCCGTTTCATATAAATCAGGATCTTTTCATAAGCATCAGGGAACCTGGCAACTCTGTTTATGTATTCTTCTGTTGCGACAAAATGTCAGTAGACCTTATTAATTCCTTGTGTACCAAAAGAAATCTCCATCCATATTTTCTTGACATCTACTGGTGTCCATTTTTAATCAGAGGTCAAGTGTCCTTTCCAAGGGATGCATTTGGAAAGTTTAATCCATTGTTTGATGACTGACTGAATGTTCCCCGTGGGGCTGGTGCCTCCAAGCTACCAGCTGCTGGTGTGTCCCATGTCTGTGAAGCTGTTGGGGGTCCCTGCATTAGGGAGCACAACTGTGTGGGAGGTCTTGGACTCAGCCACATCCGTGCAGCATACAGGCTGCCTGGACCAGGATTTTTAGATACAACAGCAAAACAAAGCAGGTCCTGTTATACAGTAATAAGTAGCTTCTCCTCTAATGGGTAGCACCAAAACTTTCACTGCTGAAGGCAATACCAGTTCTTCATCAGCTTCTGCAAGAACAGGAGCATTACTCCTGCTGCATGGGGAAGAAACACACAGTCCAATATTGTTTTCCTTACCATAAGAGATCTCTCGGCTTTTCAGTTCAGCTTTCTCTGCCCCAAACCACTGAGTAATGTCATTGTATACCACGATACAGCTGCTGATTTCAGGTGGCTGAATTTCAGTGATGGATGAAATAATCCCTACATATGTAGATTGTTTGGTGCTTTGAGAGATGTTTGAATAAATGACACACTGCAGTATAAGACTCATTATCAATATTGCTTGGAAATATAAAAATGTCTGAAGCCTCAGTTTAATTTGGATGCTTATCATGAGTTCTAGAGAAATGGAAAAATATGACAATAACAAAACACTGCAGCAGTGAAGCCAGCCAGCTTCAAGCAGTGGTGGAGAGTTGATGTATTTCTAGGCCACAAGGGAAGAAGATGTGGGTGCTGGGGGATCTTTCTCAAACACTTGTTCAAACAAAAGTGATGCTGGAAAGCATCCCAGTGACAGTGTTTGGGGCTGTAGCAAATATCCTGCTTTCCTCTGGGGCCTGATGAGATGTATAACGAGTTGCTGATGTGCAGGTTCCTCACAGGACTGCTCACATCAGCCAGCTGCAGGACTCCTGCCTGCTAAATGAAGCAGATTTTCTCCATGGAGTGGAGTGATAGACCCTTCACTGCAGAAGTTCAACCAAATGCTCTGAATTGCCTCAGGAAGGGGAACTTTCTTCAGTCCCAGCTCAGCAGAGTTTGGAGCCTGAAGTCAGACAACAAATAGCTCCTCAGGTATGATTTTTCAGAGGTATACAAGCACCTACACATGCAGATAGCTACCTAGTGGAACTAATTTGTTTACAACGTTCATGGAAAAATCTTAGTAACAAATTTCTATATTTAGTCTAAATGCCTTTGAAAATCTGAGCTCTGTATCCCTGTGCTTACTGGCCCCATCCAGTCACGTGGGGCTATGGGAAAAGGCTGGAAAAGGCCAGAAATACTGACAGCCAACATGACACTCCCGTGGTCCTGATGTTTCTGCTAAACAAGACCCAAAGGCTGCTGGTCTGCCTTGGCAATGCTGTATACCCATTTTTGACTCAATTATCAAAGGCACAGTTCATTGCAGAATCAAGTCTACTCAGTTTACCTGAATTACCCCCTTGTTCTCTTACTGCTCTTCCCTCCCCAAATCAAAATCCTACTCTATCCCACTTGTTTCCAATGCAATTTGCCAGACAGCTCTTAGCTTCAGGGAAAAATAAAATCAATCTATTTTTCCATCACCTCATCCATCAGCTTCATGCTTCACCCAGCATCAAGCCTTCTGTTGCCAAGATGAGTTCTCCAGCAGCTGGCCACCACCGAACAAGCCCAAGGCCATTTGCTTTGCTGTATTACAGAGCTGCTAGTGCAGAGGCTGTGTTATGGGCAGGGGCATGGGAGCCAAGTTTGGGCTCCGTGTAATGAAATTGCGGTTCAGTAGGTTTCAGGACATTACTAGTGAGATTAACCCAAAACAACCAGGGTAACAAATTGATTATCAAGAACAATAAATCATCTTCTTACACATACAGGTAGCCTGAGGTTGTTTTGCATAGGAAAGCCATGAGTCTGTCTCCAGGACCATAACAACCTCCAGAGCAATAGGCAGGAAAAAGCCAAACAGCACTTTATTAAACTACTTTGGGAATGCAGAAGACAAAGGAGGAGAAAGCTGTCGATTCTTACATCTTTAAGATTTGGACACAAGTAACATGCCAGCTTTCATCCTAATTTCCTGCCCTTCCCCACCTCCATGTACTAGCCAGTCGTTTTCAGAAGGCTTTGGGACTGACTTTACAGAGCCTGGAGCCAGGACAAGATGTGGCTGCTCTGGGCATGAAGGACATGGGCAGGAGTGTGGCTACTCCAGCATTGAGGAATCCAGAGCCTGCAAGATACACAGAGCTGCTGAGAGATGGGCTGGGGTCCCCCTGCATCCCAAAGCCCTGAGCTCCCTGGATTTGCTCGTGCAGTGTTCCATACGCAACCCTTTGAATGCAGACTCTGGGCTATTGCTAAAGGCTCAGCCCAGCTGGATCCAGCTGCCTTCCCACCAGCAGTAACAGGGGTCCAACAAGGCTCACTGTGCTGCAACATTTGAAGAACCTTAAAGCATCAGATACCCAAATCTCACTCAGTGTAAGCCACAGCTGGAAACCAAACTCTCATTTCCTTTGAGGCACAAGTGAATAACTCCTGCATATGGAATATAAGTCATCTGCTCGCATCTCCTGATCCAGAAAGGAAACATTGAGTGAGCCCCAAGAAGGGCCCTGCTCACACACAGGGAGGATGAGTTATTGTCTTGCCTTGCTGATTGCACCTTTTGTCCGGAGAGGTTCATTAACCATCTGCTGTTGCATGCAGTGCACACATCCACATCCAAGGAGCTGGAGATGAGCGTGGCTGAGAAGGAAAAAGTACATGCCTCAGCCTCTGATGCAGGCTATTTATAACATCAAGGAACATTTCAGGTGATAATTTACAAATGCTATCCACAGGCACAGGAACAGCAGCACAGAAATAGCAATTTGGCTTGGGGTTAGCACCCAGAGTCCTCCGCTACACCCAGTCACCATCCGCATGCAAGGAGGCATCAGCAAGGCTTGTGTTATACCAGTCCCAGGGCAGATCAGGGCTTATTTCACTTCCAGGTATCTCCTGGGTGCTCTCAAGTGTACTTCAACTGTAGCATCTCTGTAGGAGGGTGCTCAGGTATTGCTGTAGCTCAGAACCCTGCTGTTCACGTCCTTTCCATCAACTCTGATCTGCACTGGGAAACAGCAGATAGCAGAACCCCTCATAGCCCTTCTGCCCTGGCAGGCTGTCCAGTGCATAAGGAGTTACATAGCTGCTCTGTGTTCCTTGTACCAAGGCTAAGAGTTGAGCAAGAGTCTTCATATAGACAGATGGGACAACAAGTGCCAACTGCTGCTGTTAATAAGTCAAAGCAAGTCCGGCCATCCAATTCAAATTGCTGGACCACAGCTCACTGCTTTAAGTTGAGAATAATTTACAGCTGGTGACAAAAATTAGATCCAAGCCAAGGAGATCACTAAGACAGCCAAGGACTGAGCCAGGGTAAGTTGGTACCATGCTGTCTGTTGACCTGTATTAATATTGGCATCAGAAGAAAGACAGCCTGTGACCCATTTGGGCTTTGAGACCCACTGGGAACTGCAGTAAGGCTCCCCTGCACCTCATTCACTACCTCCTCCTTCCCAGAAGGGGACTGTTATAGAGACATTTCTAGGCCAGGAGGAATCCAGGCAGAGACTGGCAGATTGGGTATCTCAAAGCCTGTCGCACGTTGCGGAGGTGGTGGAGTCAGGACATGGAAAGATTGAGATGGCAGGTGGGAGACCTTGGCCTCTTCCAGCCTTGGCAGCAATGCTCCCAGAGAGGTGAGGCTTACTTCTGGAAAAAGGACCAACCACTCCTTCCTATAGCATCTTCTAGCAGAATAGCTTCCAGTTCCTGAATAATTCAGCTCTGCTGCCATCCCCAGAGCCACTGGGTCACTGCAGCACTCTTCTCTCATTGAGGAACTTGCAGGTTAAATGGACAAAGTGACTTGTTGCTGCTTCTTGGACATCTGTGATGAAAGGCCATAGCCTTGGATCCAGTTTCCCCAGCCCTGCCCTGGCCCTGGGAGCCCTTCCCGACAGACAGAGCTCCCTGCAGCCTCACTTTGCTGCCAGGAACTGAGGATGGAGGTGGAGGGAAGAGTGATCTGTTATTTTAGTCTGCCAGTGATGAGACACAGGATCCTGAGAGAGACATTACAAATTCATCTTGCAGATAACATGATATATGAACATAGGCAATTACTTAGAGAAGGATGCAATCTGTTAGAGCAACACTGGGGCATTGGCACGACAAGCAGAATCCTTGTAGCTACGATGTAGCTCTGTATTCACCCTCAACCTGATCCAAGCCCTGACAGCATGGATCAACAAAACCTACTGATTTCAGGGGGGTTTCATGGCAATCCTAACACCTGAAGCAGAACAATGCTCCTATAAATACTTCTTTGCTTTCTTAGGGCTTTAAAGCATCACTTGGGTTTTGCCAGTATGCATGAGCTTCCTCTTTCCCCATGTAAGGCTTTTCTGTTAGATCTTTTCACTCCTTTCACAATCAATACATCTAGGCTTAGAAAGATGATGATTACAGAGTTCAGTGACCAGCTCTGATGGCAGTGCTGGAGTCCGGTTCTTTGGTTTGCATCCACCTCTGTTTGTGAATGAATGGACACGAAGGTTTTGCAGGAGTGGGAGTTACATGGCTTTAAGAGGGTCTCCCACTTAGCCAAAGGGATTCAATAGTATTAGGTGCCTTTGATAATCCCACATTATCTTCACAAATAGATGCTGAAATATTCAAGCAATGCAAGACCAGGCTTTTAAAACCATTTGTGCGTCTACGGATGACACTGCCATTTAGTGAGAATCCTACTTCTGGGACCCTCAGAATAAAGTTCTTAACTCCTAATCACATACAAAGACATGAGAGCCTAAACCCCTTAGGCCTTGCCCATACACCAGACCTGTGCAGACTTAACCATGGCTAAATCAACACCCAGTCTTACCAACACAAATACAGCTGAGATTGCTCCTTCTGCTCTAGCTACTGCCACAGAGATGGGAATCTCTTAACGGTGGAGGCATCTTTATACAAGTAAAGCTGCATTCACTCGAGCATGGTACCTTATATCAGCATCACCAAACAATCAGGACAATCCTCAGGTGATGGACACGTGAAATGAACCCCACAGTGCAGAACTGGGGCAATGGGCATCCCAGCAGCTGCCTACAAATGAGGGGGTTGTGCCTGGGCATCCAGAGGCAGGCATTAGAAGAAAAATAAGAAAGTGCAGTTGATTCATCCAGGGATAAATTTGTCAGATCCATCATTTTTAGACTTCCACTACACCTGCCCACACATCTGCAGCATTTTGAAATGGTAACAGCTTAGTTTGCCACGTGTGTCTCAGACCATGTTACATCTGTATACAAGCAAAGTCTGAAACACCTACGCTTTGTACCTTGCCAAAAATCAGCCTTTGCAGCCTTTTACTTCTGCGCTTAGTAACC
The DNA here is from genome assembly GCF_000690535.1 of Cariama cristata. Taxonomy (NCBI): domain Eukaryota; kingdom Metazoa; phylum Chordata; class Aves; order Cariamiformes; family Cariamidae; genus Cariama; species Cariama cristata. The sequence continues at coordinate 16,807 of NW_009622035.1, read as the reverse complement.
TTTATGCCCCAGACGCAATATTGGTGAGTCGCCATTGTGACAAGACAGAAGTCTCAGCGTGGTAAGACTGCACTGATACTTGTATTACTAGGCAAGGATGGATGGTCCAGTTATCCACATCGGTTTTAGTAGGAGCTTCTGGTTGATTTATGTAGCAAAATAGTGCAATCAAGTGGAGGTCAAACATACATAAAAGTGAAAATTCTTCCCAGATCATTCACATCTTCATTGCATACATGAAGCATTAAATAAGGACCGATACCCCGCTAGGACTTTTGGGTGCTGCTGCAGTTTTTACAGGCAAAGTTATTTACTTGTGGTACTTGGCTGCAACTTTTACATATTAATTCTCATAAGACTTCCATGGATCCACTTTTGTGTAGAAAGAAAACGCTTATTGGCATCTAGCACTGCTAGAACTGACATCCTTCTATGTGTAACTCTGTGCAAACTGCACGTGCTGCTTCCCTTCCCATCCCTGCAATGCACTAAGCATTCAGCTGATCTACACAGCTCCCATCCTTCGACCCTCACACTCCCCACATTTCTGGGGAACAGCAGACATCAGATAACAGCAGACAAACCCCTGCTTTCTCAGGTCACACACTTTGTAATCAGTAGTTCAGCCTGGGCACTCAATTAACTCCACGCTGCCAGTTCTCCGCTGCAGAGCCATACCCCAGACCAAGGTCTAAGTGAGCCTTGAGTGGTGCAAGAACCTTGAACTCCCTCCTAGTGATAAACAGAGGCAGAGCCCATCAATATCCTGCACTATACAGCCCCTGTCTCTTTATATCCAAATCACATTGATTTCATGACCCTCCTCTTGATGTAGCCTAAAGCAGTCCCTTTGGAGCAGTATATGCAAAGCCTACCTGGCACCAGCAGCACAGCTCCTGCCGCGCTACTTGCTAGCTTGATTGTTCTGCCCAGCATAAAATACAATAAAGTGAATTTGCAATAAAAAGGAGAAAACCATGAGAAATTTCTCTTTGCAATCGCATTCTGCTCCTGGGTAGGACTCTGGAAGAGTCCAAACTCCAGCTGCATTTCAGCCAGACCTGCAAGAGGGATTACATCAAAGTTTTGCTCGTTCCTACCACAGACAGGCTGTCTGTAGCTCCAGGAAACCTCGCCTTGCTGCTGTTATTGGTACTGAAAAATACATTTGTGATGGGAAAAATCACCCCTTCCATTCTGGTCCAAGTTTATTGGTATGGGAGGCCTAAATTGTGGCATTTTACTCAAGAGGAATGCAGTTTGTCTGTCTACAGTGCTCCAGCAGGTAAGATTCAAATTGATAGGTACGCACCTATCTGCTACATCCACTCCTGGAATTTTGTTTGGTAATGGATAACTTAAACTCCCTGGTGGTCCTCATTTCAGGTAGAGGCAATGTGCTAGCATAGGAGGGGGGTTAGCTCCCAATTGTGTTTGTTTTCTGTGTGATTCCCACAATTTTTAATAAAAATGTCTGTTATCAAACCCAAACATTTCATCTATCTAGAATGTATATATACACATATATCCCTTCCCTCCTTTCCCTCTAATTTAGAGAGCATGTGTAATTTGGGGCTGACACTCTGAATGAATTGCATCTAAGTGAGATACCTTATGCAGTCAGCTACATATTTCATTACAAAATGTTCAGACTTGCCTGTTTAAATCTCTTTCCCATGAGTGACGACCGGTATTTAAACAAGCACATAGCATTTTCTAAAGCATTTTACACCAAAAGAAAATAACAGTTCCCCCTTCTGCATTGCTAGTGCCTTTCTGCAGTAACTAGCATATGATCACTGTTAAACTGGAATAAGTACTATTGATTGTTGTCTCTAATAGAGGATATGATTTTAAAGAACTTGCAGCACTGAACTGTTCAAGCTTATTGTATTTATTGATTGAGACTATGAAGGCTGTAATCACACGTGAAAACCCAAGGTTATTCATCATACATTGGCTATTCAAAAGGAGCATCCGACACTGCCTAGATGAAATAAAACAAGTGCAACTGCTGCTGTGGAAGGATTTTGTCACCATCCCATGACAACAAACTGGAGTGGCTGAGAGTCCCCGTGCTGCTCTGGTCATTGGCCCCCAGGCAGAGCTAGCCTCTGAGCTCTTCTGGGAAGACAGGAGGTCAGCAAAACCAAAACCTCATGCCTGACACCAAACACCTTGCCACTAGAAACAAGAGGGGAGACAGCATCTGTCTTCTGGTACCTGTACAGACATGCAACAAAGCAACAATCTCAGCTAACAGATTGCTGAGGAGCATTTCACCCAACATCAAAGGCCCAGAGTTTCTTCTTCAAAACTGAATCTGGCTGTAGGCAAACGCTGAGAACATGGACTTCACACAAGGGAGCTACATGTTCAGCATTAGCATAAGGAGGACATTGGTAGAACAACACCTCTTTTTTTTTATGCACTCTTTTAGCTTGCCTCTTCTTGTCTAGTAACTGCTGCTGTTAATCTATCCAGCCTCCTGGGTCTTCCACACGACAACACAGTTTATTGGTAATTACTCATTACCTTTTTGGCCATGTCATATTGCATACATGACCATAGAAACTGGCCACAGCATCACAGCTCCTCAGAGCCTGAGGTTGCTGTTACAGCTTTGGTAACAACTGCCAGGGAACAGCAAAAAGGGGCTGTTATGAAGGGCAGGGGAGCAGGGAGCAAAGGGCAGCATCCTTCCCCCCAAGGAGGGTGCAGTACCACAGTACCTGTGCAAAAAAAAGAAGAGCTCCAGGTTAGGTAGCATTCCAGTGATCTCCAGGCAAGTCCACAAGCAAACAGGCACAAAACCACACACACAGCACAACTTGATTAAAAGGCTGAGCTTAAATACATCTCCGGAGCCAACAGGTGAAAGCCGATGGGTGGAGACCACCGAGGGGGCTGCCCAGGGCAATCAGAGCCAGGTGGAGCATAGGGAGAGAGAGCACCAAAGTGAGGGAGGTTGCTTCATCGGCACAATCTGACCCTTTTGCCAGAGTAATTAAGGAGTTATTAAGCAAAATCTGTCCTTAAAGGAACTCCATCCCTGTGCTCCTTGCAATCAGGAGTGTCAGTGACCCCTTGTCAGTGACCATTGCCATCTCTTCTTTCACCTCTCTCTGTTTTTCTCCCTGTCTCTGTTTCCTTCAACTTCACTAAAAATTTCCCACCACAACCTCCTTACAGACGCTTTTACCAAAGAGCACCTACATCATTTAATGCCTTTCTGGTGCCTATCACATCAAGCATCCTACTTAAAGAAGTACTAAATTAGCCTTGCATGTTCTTTGTCTGATCATCAGCCACGTTGACTTTTATGCTATTTTCCAGTTAAATCCAGACTTGAAGTGTTTTCTCTCTCAAATTTGTTCTGAAGCATTGCGTGCTGTATATCAAATAAAAGGTCCTCTTTGCGGTTCTTGTGCCACGATACCATAGTGCTAGGGATTTCCTGCTGCCCTGTCCTAAAGTGACAACTTCGAGGTGAGCTCTGGTCTGCTGTGGATTGCGGTTTATAGCACCAGCAAGCACTCAGCCTGGTGCAACGTTGGGCTTCCTATCTGTGCCTTCAGGAGAAAGAGGTGGCAAGAGCCTGGTGCTTGGGGAAAACAGAAGATCTATGGTGCAGGAGGTTGGTAGTTAAGTGTGCAACATTACAGACAATCCTTATTTTGGAGGATGTGTCCCTCATGCATATGACCCGAATCAGGGAAATGATTTGGTTCTTGGAAGGCTGAAGGAAGTTCAACGGTGTTTGCAATGATGGTTTTGACAAAAGTAGTCCTCTACAACTTGCTGCTGGCTCAGAAGGGCATAGTCACCCATGTTAGAACATGACAGACAACACTGATAGCGTGAAAGATTTCTCTTTACCTTTCTGTGTCTAGTGTTTCTTGTTATAATCCTTGCAAAGTCCCCCATCTGAAGTGAAATAAATGGTAGTTCAGAACTTCCAAGGTCAACAATGCTAACAGCCTCCTGGCCTACCGGTCTGCATTTTTATACGTATCCTAAGTGGATCTAATTAACCACTTAAATGCTCTGGTTTGTACCAGGAAAAAAAAAAAAATGCTGCCTGAATTAAACGCTAGGAGCTGTCTCCAAACACACAGGGCCGAAGTGCTGTGGAACAGGGCTCATTCTGCAGGGAGCGCAGCTCCTGGGGTTACAGGGCGCTGGGTACCCCAGCCTGTGTGATGCTACCAAAGCTGCAGCCTCAGCTACGGCATTGACCTCTTTCACAGACAAATTAATTTAAATGGTAACTGCTTGTGCCAAAACTCAGCAAACTTCCTTTTGAAACGAGTGCAGGGAAGCATATAGCCTCTGTTCCCCGGAAAGGAAGGACATGTCCTGAGCCAGCAAGTACTGACACTACAAGAAGCACGCAGGACGGCTGTGAAGCCAAGGTGGCATTGGGCACTCCACATTTCTGTGTCCCGAATAACACAGAAAGAGACTGGCAAGCTGCAGATGGGGACCACCCTATCTGAGACACCTCTGAGAGCTGCTTCTGAGCTCAGTGGGCAAAGGGAACAGGAACCATTTCCACATCCAGCCTGGGCCACGCAGCGATGGAGCAGTGGCCATCCAGCTGTGCCGACGGCTCGTTTACATGGAATATTCTGTTCAAAGAGTCGACAGCCCGCAAGGCACAGCACCTTCTCCGTTGGAAATCCCATGAGGGAAAGTAAGTAGGAGCTGAGGTGGTGGAAGACTTCAAACCCTGGAAAGTGTTTAATTGTAGAAGGAGAGCACCTGGGAAAGACAGCCTGGAGGTTTTAAGAGAGGAGGGCAGCAGCCAGCTACTGCTGGCAGAGCTCAGGTAGGAGAGTGGAGGCTGCAGCTGCCTTGGGTTTGGTTGGCTGGAAGAAGTTAGAGTTTTGTAGGCAGCTCTGGTTTAAGAGTAATATCAGGAGAGCGGTGGCTGCAGCTGCCTTGGGGTAGGTAGGTAGGTAGGTAGGTAGGTAGGTAGGTAGGTAGGTAGGTAGGTAGGTAGGTAGGTAGGTAGGTAGGTAGAAGTTAGAGTTTCGTAGGCAGCTCTGGTTTAAGAGTAATATCTTTTCAAAGTAGTGAGAAAATGCACTGTTATCTTCTCAGTTTTGCTATGCTCTTGTCTGTACTGGCTTGTGCATGAGGTGTTGGAGTCGGGGAGAAGGAAACTCCTGGGTGAGTGCAGAGCCTGAATGGGTGAGCTGGGACTCGAGGCAGGCACACCGAAGGGAGGCTGGAGAGAGCAGGAGCCAAGTTGTTAACACAGACCCTCTTTGGGCTGTGGGAAGCTTAAGGGGATGTAAATTCAGTTCACGAGGGCTGCTGGAGCCCTGGTGCAGCAGTGGGATTGCATTTACAACCCTCCTGCTTGTGCCCAAGGGAGAGGAGGGTGTCAAGCACCGCCTGTCTCTCTCCCTGCCTGTCAGTTGGCAGCTCTCTTCCTTTATCATCCTCCCAAGTGTTATTGCCAAGTTTTTATGCAAAGTAGAAAAGCCTCATTAAGTGATGCTGAAAGTACTCCTCTGTTGATGTTAAAATGTGACAACTGTGTAAGTGAGCAAAATGTTCTGGTTGGGTTAACACTTTGTACAGGCACAAAATGACTCTGTAAGGTGCAGAGTGGGGAGAAATCGGGCCTGGGAAGGGAGGTGAACTGAGTTTTCAAACTGTGTCAGTCTCAAAGTTGGGAAACAAGCACAGACATCCTCATTTTAAGTTGGCATGGGTAGCTGGATATTAAAATGTCCTTTGACTTCTCTTACGAACTGAGTTTTCAAACTGTGTCAGTCTCAAAGTTGGGAAACAAGCACAGACATCCTCATTTTAAGTTTAATATCCAGCTACACATGCCAAATGTCCTTTGATTTCTCTTACAGAGCTCCAGAGAGCAAATCCAGAAGGATAGCTATGTCCCCTCTGCTTTGCTCTGGTCCATCAGCATTTCTTGCAGTCCATGGACACACAGAGCTTGGTTTCATGAGGCCTTTGGAGTTGCACTGTTGCAATCCTTTGGGATCTAGTCCTCGGGCCAGATCATCAGCTGGTGTAAATCAGGCAGCTCTCTTGCAGCCAAAGGTGCTGTTGTGATTTATACCAGGTGAGACTGTCCTGCACATCCTCGTGGTGTGAACTCCCTCTGTCCATCACCTCCAGGAGCATCTGACCCATAAAGCATCAGCTTGGAGCGAATCCTTGTGGAAGAGAACTAGCAGTTATGTTCAGACATGGCTAACAATTGGAGCAACACTAACTGTGAGGGTCTAAAGAGACTGAGGCACCTCTGGAAGGGATCTAAAGGATCAGGGTGCTAAGGGGCTTTGGCTTAGAGCTGCTAAAGAAAAGAAAACATTCAGTGGAGACCACTCTTTGTGTGCCAACTCCTACCTCCTGTGTGGACTTCAGCACAGAGCTTGGATCCAGAGCAGAGGTGTTTTAGAGATCAGGTGCTTTGATTTCTTCTCCGACAGAAGAGCTCTGCTGACGGTGTGGTGGGAGCAGGGGGCTGGGGCAGCACGTGTGCACCTCCATGGGAGTCCTCCCCAGCTGGGCGCTTACGGAGAGCAAGAGCATCCTCAACTGCTAGGAGCCTCCATGGGGGGGGGGGGGGGATTTGCAAATTCTGATTCTTCAGCTCCAGCTATTAGAAAAAAAACCAAAGCACTGAGATGAGGAATCACAAATTAAAGCCACATAAGGCTCTGGGCCTTGCAGTGGTGTGGGGGTTTTTTGTTTGTTGTTTTTTTTTTTTGAGCAGGGGGGGAGTTGTAACACCATTGTGCACAGAGAGCTCTGGGTTCTGCTGCTGAAAATCAGGACCCCTTCAGCTGCTTTGCAGGGGAGGAGGTTCTCCTGGGCTGGTGCCTGAATGAATCCCCAACACCTCAGAGCAGCTGCTGCCCCAAAAATGGGGTTGGACAAGGATTATATCTTCATTTTTTTTGTAATTCCTTTATTATGATGGTCTCCAAAGGTTACAGAAATGGCACCTCTGCAGTTGAGTCTTGCACAGGGAGCAAGGATTTGATTGCTTCTCTTCTGCTTATGCCATGTAAAAATTGTTTTCATCTGTGTGCTGATGGGCAGCAGTGGAAAGCAGAGCACAGGATGTGTAACTGCAGAATTTGTCAGATAAACCAGTGCTTAAAATATCCTTCCTCACTGCATCCCATTACATCTCTTCTCCCTGTTGCCTGTCTCATTCAGGATACTATTAACTCAATTGCTTTAGTTGTAGCTCTGCTTACAGCACAGCATTAAGTCAAAATAGAGCAACAGCTGCTTGAGATGCAGCAAAATTCATCTCCGCTTTCTATTAGCTGGAGGCCATGGGCCCACACCAGGAAGAAAAAAAGGTAAAAAGCAATTCATATAGGAAAGCTGGAAAATTAAATCTGTTGTACCAAAGAGGAAGATTTAGACCACATGAGAATCGATTTACTCCAGTAGTCCCTGCTGTCATTCCTGATTTCCAGCAAGGACATGATGACAGGGGAGATGTTGGCTTGGAGGAGGCAATCTTCATTCAACTGCCCAGGTGAGCAGCTATTCAAAACTTACAATGAATTCAGTTATCTTTATATAGCTTAGGCTGAATGAAGATATTTTTATTCCAGGCGAAATGAGATGTTTTTAATGTCAGCTACTAAATTATCTCATGTAATCTAGTTGCTAAGCAATGACTATCTGTGCTTGGGAGAGACAGAATAATTTCTCTACGAATGTCTTCAGAACAGAGTGATAGCGACCTTACTCTGAGACTTCTTGCAAAGGTGCTGTGTAGCTACCAGGAGCAGAAATCTCTTCTCCAGCCCCGGGCAGACTCCAAGAGGCGGAATAGTCCAGGTGAGGAACTGGGATGTTGGGTTGAGACCTGTTGCTGGCTCTACCATGGATCTGTGGAGGGATCATTTCCTCACTTATCTTTTATCTAGCTATTATCAGCTTTTATTTAGATGGGAATGTCATTAATAGTATCCAGGGACAGAACCTGGATGAGGTGGGTATCTCAGGTTCAGGCTGGTAATTCAGGAAATGGTCGCTAATTGTGTCCATGGACTGAGACCTGTTTCCACCTTCAGTGGAAGCTCTTGATGATAGCGGGAGAGAGGATGCTGTATTAGGAGCAAGCCTGAGGCTGAGCCTCCCGTTCTCCCCTTCCCAGATGGCAGCAGTTCTCTCTTCTCTGAGCAAGTCATTGTGAATCGTTCCACATGCAGTGTGGAGCAGTGACTCCCGCAAGCTCTCCATTCACACATGCCTCTCTGAGTCCTCCAGCTGCTTGTGCATCAGTGCTGCAAAGCCCATGGCTGCTTTTTTGTGTCTTCAGCTGGTATCGCAGGGCTGTCCATGTCCTTGCAGGAAGAGGCTGGGATAAGGGGCTTGAGTTTGCAGTTGGGGTTGGTGTATCTGTGCCACATCGTAGGCTCTGCGGTGGAGCTGGAGTGTCCTCACATGCCTGAGGGGTTGTTGCGGTAGTGTTGTGTTCAGGGTGGGTGGTTTGCATCTGCTGGATTAACCATGGTATGGCCCTGTAGCACCTTTGCTGACTGTTAACACCAAGTTAAATCGGGGAGGGACGGAGCCCTTCTAACTCCCTCTGCTTCCACCAGAGTTCTTCAGGTTGGACAAAGCCTGGCTGGCAAGTTGCTGAAAAAAGCCTGGGCACACTTTAGCCTTTGAAAGTGGCTGTTGGAAAGCAGCTTGGGCTGAGCAAACCCAGGTACTCCAGCATCTCGAAAGAGATTCAGTCTGGGGTTATGCAAAGGGTGTTTAACATTCAGAGCAGCGTCCTGGCTGCTGGGCTAGCTGTGCTTCATGCGTTACTGCTGCTGGGAGCTCAGGGAGGGCCACAAAGCCGGCTCCTAGTAAAAGAATAACATCATTCTGTACAATAATCCTGGTGGCTTTACTCTTTGCATCTAAAATGATAATATCAAGTGCCATCTAGTGTAAACCCATTCTCTTAATGCAGATGTGACTCCATCCAGGTTTCTGTTATTTCTTCATTCCCCTACTTTGATATGCAAGATCAAAAATCCACAACTGCTGTAACAAAAGCAAGTCAGCCCTTTCCTCGGGAGATCCTGCAGTAAAAACCTCACCAGGAGCCTGCCGGTGCTGTCTGCAGTGCTAAAGGGAGGATAGCAGGAGTGCAGAGGTCTCAGACCTACCCACCATCTGTTCTAGAGCCCAGCTGGGGAAACGAAGCAGGCGTGGGATGGGATGGATGTGCTGTGGGGTTGAATCTGCAGCTGGGGACTAGCGAGGGTGCTCTGGGCTGTCCCTCCTGCTCCTGGCCAGGTCTCCTCCCTCTGTAGCTTCTGCAAAATGATCCTGGAAATGGCTTGCTCCTAGGAGGAGTGAATGGGCCTGATCCAGCCTGCATTGAACTCGGTGGGAGACATTCCCTCGCCTCGGCTAGGAGCAGGCGTGCTTGTGACTAGTGCTGTCATGTAGCGCTCTGCCCCAGGGTTTCAAAGCATGAAGACTTATTTCACATCCCTCCCTACCCCTGCTGCGCTCTCAGGGGATGCTGCTGCTGCCGAGTAGCCACCAGGTACCGGCTGGCCGGAGTCCCTGGGGAGTTACAACCCCTCCAACCACCCCGTCACCAGGCAAGGAGGGCAGGGAAGACTGAGGAGGGCAGAAGGCTGAAACCACCCTCTGGGAGCAAGGAGGGTTGGTGTATATCAACCCTCACTGGCACTGGCACTGATTAGCGAAGGATGTGTCCATAAATATTTATTCTTTTCACTCCTGCTAGTTGACTTCCAGGAAAAATTGACTGCTTCACCCTGAAGAAGTGTTTTATGCTTATTTAACCAGAGTGTGACTGTTCATATACTGCAATGCACAGCCACATACTCGCATGTCCACTGGTGCGGTTCTCCCTCATGCAAAGATGACTAGAAAATATTCAGTTTAACTCTAGTCTCAGATGTAAAATCATGTTGAAAATTAGGGATGGATGAGGTGATGCCTTGAAAGCTTGTACCAGGGGAACTCTGCTTTCCATAGGATGCGGGGAAGGGGAGGGCTGGGCATCCGTTCATCGCTGCTGTGTGTGGGAGCTTTGCTTGGAGCAAATCTGCGGGGTTCAGAGCTTCCAGGGCAAGGCAATCCTGCCTCAGGGGAGGAGAATAAATATTTTAAAATGTAATCAGAGTCGTTGGGGAAATGTGACGGGATTTAAACGATGACATAACACGCTTGTCTTGTCTCTGCCTGTGCTAATGAGCATGAATTGAGAGCATTAGAGATCTATCCACGGGCATTAGTGTGTGTGAGTCAGGGGATCACAGCCTTAATTAGTCTCATCCTCTGCTGGTAGCCAAGCCTCTCGTCTGTCTGGTGCCATCAGAAATGCCCTCCGATGCTCTGGAGTTATTCAGGCTTCGGCACGGCACCGCGCTGCCGTCCATCACGTCTCGAGGCAGGACCAGGCAGTGCCTACACCTGGCTGTAGGGAATTTCTCTCATCTTTGTCTCCCTAAGAGAAATCTGAGCACTTTTTCCTCTCTTCTGGGGAGTTTCAGAAATGCAGGGACAACTCTGAGACTTTTTTTTGTTCTGTTTCCTAGTGACTATTTTTCACTTTAGGAGAACTTTCAGCATTCAGAACAGCTTTTTTGCTAAAACCAATATTTGTTCTGCCAAATGCTTAATTTCTACAAGAAAATGGGGTTTGGGGCTGGAGGCAAACAAGGAAAAGCCTGCAGAGAAATGATCCAGGATTCAAACTTGTTCTGGCTTTTCTTCCTAACCCTCCATGCTCCTCACTGTGGCCTTTTCAGTGAAACCTCACGGAGCCCCATCGGCAAGATTTGGCACGGTAGTGGGGTGGCTACTGATCTGTGGTGGGTGCTGGGAGAGAATTGAGGCTGTAGCTGCTCAGCCAGCCGTGCTCCTTGGGCTAGAGATTGCCTCTCTGGCATCTCTCAGCATTTCCCTGATGGTATGAAATTAATTTTGAAAAAAGAAAATCAAAGGGCTGATGTGATTGATTAGGTGTCTTTGCCCTGCTACATTTAATCGATGGCAGCAGGTATTTATCACATTATATACTACAAATCAATAGTGATTAGTACCTCATTAAACTTTTCGTGTGATTGTCTTCTTGCAGTGTTGTAGTAACAGAGCACAGAGCATCCCTCTCCAGCCCGGCAGAGATGGGGTTTGTAGGCTGGAGAAGATGGGTGCTGATGCTTTTCATGAGGATTGTGACCCTGCAGCTCTATTTCTTCTCTGAGTAAGTGGAGGAAACTGGGTGTAAATCATCCCCACCAGGAGAGAGATGCTCATGGGAAGGTTCGCTCACCTCCAGGCTCCCACGCCATAAGCTGGCAAACATCTCAACCCCCTAACTCTGTGGCAATGGTTGAGTAGGGAGCAAAACTCTCAGCAGTGCAAAACCTCTGGTGTGGTGAATATGTCTGAGGAAGAGCAAACTGCCTGGTGCTCTGGCAGTATTTGCTCCTGGGTGACTTATGTGTTGCGTTTGCCTCTAGGGCATGGGACATCATAGATGCACAGAGAAGGAGATAGTCTCAGTGAGAAGCTGTAAGGAGGAACCTCCTCTTTCTCCCCAGGTGTGTTTGTTCCCCCCCCAATCTGTGCAATCAGACCTTGAAGGTGAGTTATCCTGCTTGCTGGGCTGAGTTGTGCTCCTGATGCAAACCCGCAGGGATAGTGTGTACCACTGCAGTCAGTCTGCTGGATTTCTACTGCTGCAGAAAGTGTGGTCATGAGGTCAGCCCATAAATCCTGCTAGAGTGACAGGCTTCCACAAATAGTAGACTTAGATAAATTTATTTGAATTAGATAAATGTCTTCAAATTAGATTAGTTCCGTGTGAGTTTGTAAATTCTCAGTGTGAGTGAAGCCCCTGAATTTCCCACCTGCTGGGAGGCTGAACTTGTGCAAATGAGCTCTGCAATGCTCACGCCTGCTCTGAAACTGTCGGATACATTAAGAGAGCTCTTCAGAAAGGGACTGTACTTCCCTCAAATTCATGCGGTACTCTCCAGCCCCGGTGACTGCTGTAAGCAAGCATCACAGCTCATGTGCGATGTGATGTGCTGTGCTGGTTTGGGTGCCTCAACCGTAGCTCCTGGAGAGGTCAAGGCACTGATGTGGAGACACCGGGTATGAGGCAGTCCTCGCCTGAAGGGTGGAGATTAATTAGACCGCTGGGCTGGGGAAGTGATGTAGGGGAGGAGAGTTCAGGGCTGGAGGCATCAATTTGTACCATGACACCCACCATGTGAGAGGTAGACCCCAGACTGTGCATCAAGGCAACACTGAGGATAAAAAGTCTGTGCTCTCCCCTCTGTCAAAGCATCCTGCAACTTCATGTGCAAATCTAGCTACCCCTCTTCTGCCACTCAGCTCATCCCTGGGAGGATATTGGACTTGCCTGATGATTTCCACAGTTAATAGAAATAAGCCCTGTCCTGTGGAGCGAGTTGCTTGCACCCCTAAAGCTGACTCCTTCTGCATGTGTTGCCTATGCCACCGCTCCGGAGACTTTGCCTCTCACACCTAAGGACAGTCAACCCTCACGAACAGGCTCCACGTCCTTTATACACCGAGAATTTTAACAGCCAAAGTGCCCAAATCAGAGCCCAGGCAATGACAAAGACTGATCCTCAGCAAGTCTTTGCTTTGCCTGGCTGTAACATCCAGGCCCATGTTGTGACTTATGGATGATTTGTGCTGGGCACTAAAAAAAAAAAAAAAAAGCCGGTGATGCAAGTAGCTTTTTCTTTCAGGCATTTCACAAAGGACTAGAAAGAGCGTAAGTGTAAGCAATTGCCGGAGAGGGGAGGAGGACTGCAGCTTTTAAATCGCCTGGCACTGTGATGTGGGGTTACACTCAGTGGTGTTGGCACAGTGGAGAGATCACTGCAGGCAAATCTGGGTGAAACTTCTAGTTGGAAGGGTTTTTTTCCCCAGAAAATGCAGCTTTATCTAAAGCAAATGCTTTGCCAAAATGTGGGTTTGTTTGAATTGCTTTGACTTTGGGTTTTAATAAGCGTCAAAGCATTCCAACAGCATTGAAACAAAATATTTCTGGTAATACAGGTGAAAATATTGCGCTCTGCTTAACTTTTTAATCCAGTCAGTATCTAAATGACTGCTAAACCGTAATCCTGTTGTGTCCACCTTATGGAAACAGTGTGTCTCAGTGGTTTGGAGCTAAAATTCTCATCTTTGGTCTTCTCTTGCACAATGCAAAACAACAAATTCCCACCCAATTGAACCTGTTTCAGACTGGCTTTTCTCGGTAACGGTCTCGGTGTGGCACTGAGCAGTATGAGCATAAAGATTTATAGATATGCAGATACAGAAGGATTTAAGAAGTGTCTGGGTTCCCTGCCTCCTCTGCCTGCCTGAACCTTGCTCTTAAGCATCTACCCCTGGCTGTTGGCTGGGACGTGTCAAATTGAACTTGATCTGATTAAGCATGGCAGCGCCCATAAATTGGAAACATTCCTGTTGCGAGTGGATTACGTTTACGCTCATAACTCAGAGCTTAGAAAAATCTCCCTTGAAATGATGATTTCTCACTGCTCCTAGGGCTTTTCTTTAAATTCGACTTCTGCCTATTATACCTGGAGCTGAAGGGATGGAGCATGCGTCTCCGTTGTTTGTGCAGCTCCCAGCACAGTGGGGAACTTGTGTTTGAATTGTGCTGGATTCAGCCTTACTGCAAGACAAATGGTGAGGTGGTGCTGGAACCCGCGGTCCCCGGGACTTCTGTTAGAAAACCCTCGTGATGCTTTTTCCTCTGCATCGGCTATTTCTGTAGACCTCTTAACTGCAGCACTCAGCTGATTCTTGCCCATGCTGAGGAAAGCACATGTTCAAGCTGCACAAACCAGTCCAGCCAGCAAGGGACAGAGGATTGGGAGCCAATCTACTAAACAGGGATTTAGCCAAGAGGCAGCCCTGAGTGCCAGCCATCTCCTAATACTCTCTTAAGGAGCCTAGTAGCACAGGCAGCTGCTGCTTCCTCCCCGGCCCTCCTCGCAGTTCAGCTCAGTCCTCCAACTCTGCAGCAAGGCATTGCCACCAGAATTACGTTTCGTTGTCTTCTTGCTAGAGTGCCTTTTAATTAGGAGCACAGCTGCTCTGGAAACATGGAGCTCACTTTTCAAAGAGTGCTCTGGAAAGTGATTACAATGGATTAAAGCGGAAAGGTTAGGCAATTTATTCATCTGGCACTTAGCAAATGCATTGGATTATTTTGTGCTGCAAGGATGATTTAAAAAAGAAAATGCATAACACCTTTTTGGCTCTTGTTAGCCTTAAGGCACTCTGCTGTGCAAGCTAGGTGTTGGAGCTGAAATGCTGTTTGAGAGTTGAGCTTATGCAGCGTCCCAGTGCTCCAACAGCTCTCGGCTGTGTGCGAGGGTGCGCGAGTTTCACTGCCGCTGTCTGTGTAGCCCCACCGGTTAACAAAGGTCCAGATCAGCCAGGAATGGCCCCAGAAATGAATGTGGACTCTCAGCATCCACTAATCTCAGCTCCAAAGGACCGCTTACCTGGATGTCGGCAGAGTAATGCTATTTCTACCTGGCATTGACTTTGCATCCTGAGCAGTTGCTGCCAACTCCCCAGCTGGCAGAGCTCCCTTTCTGAAAGGACCATTTTGATTTACAGTGGTGAGAGTCTGGCCCATTGAATCACGCAGCCCTACACAGGTATGGCAAGCCACTGTAAGGCATTTGTTCACAAGTGTTACTTGTGCTGAGAAAGTTTTGAAAGGTTTTGCTCAGGTGTAGGAACACTCCTGTGCCCAAGAGCTGGATGAGCCCCCTCTTTCCCCTCTGGCCCAAGGCCGTGTGCTGCTCCCTCTCAACTGCATGGCTTAAGTGCTTAAAGCAGTGGAAAGCATAAAGCCCTTAGAAATTAATCAGCTTCACTTCAAAGCTGAGGTTCTATGAGAAGACCTCAATCTCTTTCTTCTCCAGTGGAAAAGCAGTGAGGGTCCCTGGCTGCACAATGTAGGACAAAGATCCAACTTGTACAATGTGGGAACAATCTGAATCTGTAAAATACCTGGGGACTAAAACTTTGTGTGTGTTCTGTGAGCAACTGCGAGCAGAAAATAGGACAGGCATCACGCCCAGCCCGGCTCCAGAGGGGTGTTGTGGGGTTGTCCTATGGCAAACAGCAGCTGGATGGGGCATGCCAAGGATGAACAGCCTCCACTGCCAGGGCTGTAGTAGCAGCAAAAAAACGGAATTATTTCCAAATGCAGCTGCTCGTGTGGATGTTGTGCACCTTTCTGCCAGATGGCATTGGATTGAACTTGTCTTAAGCTTGAGAAGGTGGCTTTGCGATAGTTTCTGGGGTAGTGGTCAAAATATGAGGGACCAAATGCCACCACCGGGCAGCTTTGGTGATTGAGTACCCAGGCGCGGCTGTGGTCTGGGCATTGCCATGCGCTGCTGAAGTGGGAAGAACGGGATGCGCTGCTCCAGTGTGGAGGCAGCTCAGTGCAGGGGCAGCTCTTTCTGCATCTGCTTGTGTTAACGTACTTGGTGTCTTCTTGTAGGATAAGAAAAGGTTGGAGATGCTCAGATACTGTGCTTGTGGGAATAGTAGTACTTTAAATAGAGGAGTCTTTGAGCAGGGTACTAAGCACTAAAATTGTGTTTGAGTGCAATTCAAAGACGTGCAATACCTTGTTTGCCCTTCCTTTTTTTTTTTGCTGATGTAGGCGTATTTTTGTTTCTACTCACTTTTCTGTCCTATATTGTCCTTTTTTTAGTAATGTTGACTGTTCCATCTGCTTATTTATCACCCACAGTTAGAACCTAAATTTCAATTAGCAATCTGGTTTGTTTAGTTTTGTTTTAAACAAGGCATTGAAAGCTCCAACAAAGCTTTAATACATAAAACTACTTGTAATGCAGCTCTTAAAGCTCTTCTGTCATATCCATGAACAAAATGAATTCTATTGCTATCAAGATGCATCTGATAAATTACCTTTAATCCTCCTCTACTGACGTGGATAGAAGGCACTTCAGCGAAGACAGAAAGATTTCAAATGACTGAGATGGAAAATGGTCTTTGCTCAGTGCTCTGGAGATGTAAAAGAAACTAAAACCTCAGGTAGGAACGAAATAATTCATCCAGCAACTGGAAAAGCAGTCCCTAGGTTTCTACACTGACTTGTAATCCTGATGCTTCACTTTTGGATCTGAAGTCACAAGTCAGGGGCGTGGAAGCAGAAAAGGGTGGCTAGGTGCGTGGCAGGAACGTGCTGCCCTGAATCCCGCTGATCCGCGCTGTGGTTTGCAGTTCCAGCTGCCTGCAGCCCTGCCAGCTTCTCGATCGCTGGATCTAGATCACCAGGGTCCCCCATAGGAAGGGCTTCTCTGGGGCGGCTGTATTTGCTAAACGAAGGGCGGTTAATTGCAGTGAGTTTGGGTTTGACTCCAAGCCTGGTATCATAAACTGCCTCAACACCCCGTCAGTGATGCGCGTGCCTAAATCCCATTGCCTTGTAATTAAAACGAAGCCTGCGCTAAAGTTCTCTGCTGAATCACGGCTGAGTTACTAGTACTATAACTTACTAGTTACTATTACCAGTACTATAACTTAACGCCAGCCCACCCTCTGGCACACTGGGCAATGGAAAATCAGCCGTACGGGTCAAGTAACGGGCGCCATGTGCCCCACTCCCGGGATGTAAGCCGATTCCTCCCTCTTGCCAGCGCGGCTTTCCTGCGTGTCCTTCCAGCACGCCGTGCTGAGGCGCTGGGTGCTGCGTGGGGCGGCAGGACCCGGGTGGGTG
>NW_009622034.1:1949-21501 GCF_000690535.1 Cariama cristata | reverse complement strand
ACCCGGCACTTGGTCTTGTTGAACCTCAGGCCAAGTCACAGACTTTGGCTACTGAACTGGCATCAAATGAAAGGCGGAGCTGAGTCCACCTCAGAGGTCTGTGTGCCAGGCACTACGACCAGAGGTGACACAGTAACCTTTATTTGCAAAGCTATTAAAAAAATAACCAAAACATAATGCTTCAATTTTTGGTTGGTTTTAGAAATTTGAACTTGACAAGAAATAAAAGATGTTACATAACCGTGTAATTAAAGCGTCATTATGAGAGATCGTTTATTTAAAATGATCCATTTTGGTTAAGAACATCCTGAATATTTACTCTGTGTATAGCACTCTCTTGACCAGTAAAAGGATGTAAATAGTGATCTGGTTTTGCACTTATCTATTTATGAACATATTTACGTTCTGACATAAAATTTTAAAGGCATCGGAAGCAGAAGAATCCATCCTCAACAGTGTATATCAAATGGAGAGCAAGATGGTAAAAGTGCTAAACATGACAAATTTGCAAGTTACCAATATTTACCAGCCGTCACAGAGTACTATATCCTCATGCAAGCATGTCACAACGAGAAAAAAAACATCTCTATAAGGGTAAAACAAACAGCATTCAGAATTTCTGAAAGCATTCTTTCAAAATTATTGCACTAGATTAGATTGCCTCATCAACAGGGCCAGAGGCCATTTACACTACTTACGGGTTTTTTTTTTTTTGTTATGTAACAGATGAAAGGATTACAGAAAGTTTTCTGCAGGAAAATTTGGAACTAATGATGGGAAAATTCTTTTGCTAAACCCCCATCTCTCCTGCTGCTAGCAGATTCTCAAGACTGGAAAAAAAAACCAGTGTCTCCTGGTACCCTGCTCCTACTTTGCTCATCAGTGCAAAATACTATGCTCAGGAGGTCTGAAAAGGACTATCGGCTTTGAGGATAGCCATAAAATCTCAAGGTCAGAGCTGAAAATCAGAGTAAAGAATGACATGAGACTTCAATTAAAACTTGGACGCACTGCAGTGAAATCAAAGGACAGGACTCATCTGCTCAGGGCAGATGTCTGCAAAGCAGTCACCTCCATCAGAGCCCAGGCTCACTTTACAAGCGGTGGGGGAAAAACCAGGCTTTTCCAGGACGCACTGTGCCAAGGTGGATGTGTCAGGCAGGCTGGAGGGATCACACCTGAGCGATGCCTGCTGATGCCTGCTGACTATGGAGGAAGCTGGGAGAGATCGGCCAAAAGACGGGCGTTGCAGGGACATGGAGCCAAGCGAGGCTGGCATCACCCAGCCTGCCCAAGGAGAAGGATCGACTCTTCTGGAGAGCACCGCGATCACCGCAGCCTGACCCGTTTGCAGGATGCCCCCTTACAAACCTCAAACATTACTCCTCATCACTGCCTGTTAGCCCACCAGTAAAGTAAAAATAGATACTGCCAAGTAACTACCCTTCTAAAAGCAAAGTTTAATCATTTTTCAGTCATTTAACAAACACAAAAGAATTTACACATACCAGTTCTACTCGAGAAGTAAACTTTGCATAATTAATCAGGATGCCTCCAATACTTGTGCATCTGCAAATGCACAGCTACACCAACTGGCACTCAAGGGAAAAAGCCGCGGGCCACCTCGAAAAGCCGGGAAGGGCAAATACCTCAACTGAACAGAGCCTGAGCTGCTTGGGAAGCAAAAAAGCAGGCCTGAATAACAAGTTGTCTGGAAAATAAGTACAGTTACCCAGCTCCCTAAAGTCTATTCCAATAACTATCAGACATTATCAGCTACTTCTGAATTAAGCCATACTTTATCATAACGCCAGAACAAGCTAAGGCACCTAATTAGCCGCAGAAGGTGGGAACGTCCAAAGCAGGTCAGGGAAGTGGAAGTTAATCTTTCCACAGAAACAGGCAATTTGATGGAACATTTGACTCAAATAAAAAGAAATATTGATGTAGTACTTAATGAAGATGAACTTCCCCTGCCTCCCCACAATACAGACGATGCCATTATCACTCAGCATAGGAAGGAAAGAGATTCCAAGTAAGGGGAAATTACAGGGCAGTTATCCTCATCAACCTGACTGTGTAACAGCGACATGAGATTGGCAGAGCGCCTGAGAAAAGTCTGTAGATAGTTAAGCACAGGGCATGAAATAAGATGTGCAAAGGAAAAGTAGCCCCTGGAAAATGTTGCTAGGGATTTCAGCTTTTCCAGTGTGCCAGTGGCAACAAAATGCCCAACTATATCCCCCTTGTATCCACAAAAAAAAAAGGGGGGGGGTTGCATAAAGTCAGAGAAAACATGCGAGTTCCACTTGCTCGGCAGTGATGAAGCCAAGAGCTGAGTGATCTGGTCCCCCATCTCTAAGAGTCAGACTACTTCCCACCTTCTTCAAACTGCTTAAAGACCTACAAACAACGCACTCTACATGGCTGGTAGGTTTTATTCTATTGATTCTAGGACAGTGAGAAGCAGAGACAACTTCGCATGTTCTGTTCCCCCAGGATCTGGCCCGCAGTCAGCAACAGGCAATCCTCACCACTTTTTACTCTGAACACTCGGGAAAGTTTCCATCTTTTGAGAAAGAGCTTCCTGCAGCTCAAAAAAAGAGCTCACATGAAAACATTAAGGATTTTGCTCTAGGCTTTGTTTGTCTTACAGATAGTCACAAAACTGGCATTATTTGCCTGATTTGTAAAAAGAAGGGTTAAATGCATTCCCAATTTCACAGATGTTTCAAGGCTTCATTGCTAGAAAAAGTCTGGCATGGTCATGCAGAAATGCGATGGTACAATACACATTACCTTCAGGGTCCCAAAAACATAAGGATTTGGGGAACTTTCCCCTACCCCCAACAGAGGGAAATGGGACACAGATCATATATTTTCCTGATGAGAAACCAAGGTTTTATACAGAATTAGTAAGCATGCTCATGCTTCCCACCTGTTTTCTATTTAGAGCAAAAAAGGCAATTAATATGACTTTTTAAACAACAGTTAATAGAAGAAACTTTTGAAACTGAGCTTTCTAATTAAAAATGTCTTTACTCACATGAGGCAGAGGATCAAAATATGACAAGACCGCTAAGCATAGTTTCTCCCAGCTGCGCAAACCATTTCTTAACAATCTTAAGATTAATAAACAAAGACATATTCTAGACATTTCATATCCCTCCTGGATTTAGCCATGTATGCAAGGCAAACATGAGAAAGCCGTCCTCTTACTTCACTCTCAGTTGGAACGGAGCTCCCAAGTAGTACTTCATGTTACGTGATTGTTAATACGGGAACCCCCTCCTTCTGAGCAGACATGCAGAGAAATACAAGGGGAAAAAATATAGGTCCAGGAAGAAGCCGATTTAAGCATATCATTTATTAGCAAGTAAAAGGACATTTACCTTCTCAGTGGTTAAGTACAACACAACCCAAGGATAAACCATATGGCTCGAGCCTTTGTGCAAGGGAGAAAGCTGGCAGGGTTCCAAGGCTCTAATTGAACTATTACCATATTGTAAGAAATGAAAAAGTCAGAAAGACTGGAGGATCTGCTCTCCTAGGGACAGTTTATGTCATGTGAACAATTAAGTGAGTAACAACGCATATTTAACAGGACAGCAATTCCACCATTTGGATACTAGCTCATTTTAAAGAAAATAGGTGCTCTTCTAGTTCAATATTGCACTTAATTTGATCTTACATTCAATGCCATGAAACCTTCAAAATCCAAATCATTTGTAGCAAATAATACAATGCTTCTCCTCTAATTGCTTGCTCAAGACTTTTCCATTTAGTCAATAAGGAAAGACACAGAATAGGACTGCTCAAATGAAACCAAACAACACATAAAAGCTTACCATAAAAACTGTCATAAAACTGAAAAATGCAAAAGATCTAGTACAAAACCAATTCTGTACTTTGTACAAATAATCACCAGCATTTTCTTTCAATGGGAAGGCTTGATAAAAGTATACCAAGTGTTACACATTGTACACGCACAACAGGGTATGTAGTGAAACACAATAAAACCACCAGGTCATAAACAGACAGAATCTGTAGTGGTTGTTCATAAATAACCTTTACAGCACTGTCTTGCTACTTTGTGGGCAAAAAGCAGGGCAGTTGTATGAGGAGTGATAAAAACTAAATCACAATCTTCATAAAAATGAGGCAAAATAAGCCTTTATGAATCTTGTTCTTACCATTCTGTTCATCCAGCTCATTCCCAATTTCCTGCCCCATTTGCTTTTGCCGGGATATGATTGAAGAAAGAGCGTCAAGTCCAGCATCTTGCTCTGCACCAGAAAAATACATAAAATGACATGAAAAAGATTGCTGTTATGCCAAGTTACGTATCATAAAAGATGTACAAGTGAAGAAAAAGATCTACTCTCTGCTTAAAGAGTTAAAACGTATTAAGAAAAACAGATCAACACAACATGAAAATGAATCCTTATGGCAAGAGCACTCTTAAAATAATGTGAATGATGGGCAATTAATTTGTCTGCTCTGGCTGGGACATTTAGCTGAGAGTCTCCCCCAAATAAAGAAAAGCCAAGAACTCAACATTGAGCTGTTACTCAATCATAAATGCAGGAGATTTTCTGGCACACACAGAGATCCCTGATTAGCCTTTTAAAATTTTCCAAGAAACTTTTAACATGAATAAAAGACAAACAGGTGATGCAAACACCAAAGAATTCAAATAGATTTTTAAAGCTGCAAGAGGATACAGAGTGTACGGAAGAGAGCCCGAGACAGAGGGGACACAGGGAGGGGGCAGCTAAAGTCTCCCACCAGCTCTGCAGACACTTCTTCGTTAGGAACCGTATCACCTCTGCTATTCCAGTTTGCAGGTACCACGCAGTCCTTAGTAAGCACCTTAACCAAAACGTGCAGCTCTCCTTGCCCAAAGTCATCAAGAAATAGAACAAGAGCAGCTGCTGGAGGCTGGACTGTCAGTGGTCTGACAAATTGCAAAGCAGCGATCTTGCGCAGAGCAAGACTGCCAGTCCGGGAGCTAAAAATTGCACAGGATGGCCAGAACCACCTTCCCTTCGACAACATGAAGGTTTGGGCCCCAATACTTCTTTCAGCCTCCCCAGGGGATACCCATGGTATCATCAAAACCTGGAGCTTGAGGTTTCTCTGAGACCATCCAGAGTTCATGCCATTCTCCTGAACTGTAGCTATAAACGTTGTTTCATATGCAGACTGAAGCAGGCTTTATCTGGAGACTGATTTCTTTTGATCACTTCCAATACTTTAATTGCACAGAAATTACCTCATTAACCAGTTGATGCCCTCAGGCTGAAGTTTTCAAGCACTTCCAAAGTTAGAGATTCCTTACGGATGCTGAGGGCCAAAATCTAAAGACCATTTTTGGATTAGTCAATTCTTACCTTGTTCCAATTCAACAATACATCTAATATACCCCAGCCTGAAGCACAGCAGTAATACCACTACACTCAGTGCAATTCACAAGATCTCCACTGCAAACCAAACCCATGAACATGGTCAAAATCAGGGATACCCTGTAAGGTCTTTGAAAATTTGACTTAAGAACATGCTTCCAGTTAAGAATGTTGCAAGTACAATACTGCTTCTGCAAATAACATAAAACCACCACCTGGAACTATTACTGTAGAATCATAGAATGGTTTGGGTTGGAAGGGACCTTAAATATCATCTCGTTCCAATCTCCTACCATGGGCAGGGACACATTATTATGATGTTTGACATCTTCAGGTAACAAAACTTCAGCACAGGTATTGTATTGACTTTCTAACAAGGGCTCCTCTCTGAGTCCTAAAAACGCTTATAAAAACCAGAAAGACTCTTGTACCTTCTATGATCCTTCGCTGCTGCTGCCTGAGATCGTCAAAGCCAAGCCCTCTGGTTTCCTCAGATTCTTCCAAGAGCCATGGGTTGGTTACACCTCGTTTGACCCCTCCCGTCATTAGGCTAGATCTGAAAATAACTTCAGTAAATAATTTTCAACACAAAACCCACTCATGGTATAATTTGTGCTTGTAAGACTGGCGGACAGAGATGGAAGTGTACATATGCGTTGCATTCCATGTGATTCTCTGCAATCATAGAAGAAATTAGCCAAAAAGAATCCAACGATCTCCAATAACAAATATAACTCGCAGGCTCCATAACACTGCCTAGAAGTGGTAAAGCAGGCAGAGAATCAATTTTGCAATGAACAATTAAGCTACATGGTGAAACGTATACCATACTTTGTATAATATAGTCATATTAAATATTGTTTGCATGTAGAACACACAGCAACCAAAACTGCTACAAAAAGAACAGAGTTACTGGGCATACACATATTATTCATATATTTGCTGTGTCAGCAAAACACAAACTTTTAAAAAACCACTTAGGTACAGCCTGAAAGCTTCCAACAGTAAAAGGATCAACACATTAATACAGATGCAAATCAGATTAGACTACCAATTTTCTGTAATCCTGACCAAACCTAAAAAGGAACATTTCTGCATTTCAAAAATTGTAGATGGAAGTGACACAGTTACTCTCCTGCATTTCCTAGTCTGGATCAACACGAACAAGAAGCCAGGCACACACACTCTTAAATGAAAGAGTAATCAAGTTATGGGTTTTCTTTTAAAAGAATTATGACTTGAGGTTGTCCGCGTTATAGACACTTCCCTGGTTACAACGGAAAACAGGTTTTTTATGTCCAGGGCACATAAATTCAAGTAGTAAAATGAAATGCCACTTAAATATTTTTCTCAATACCAGATTTCTGGTTTCCGCCTTTCAGCTTTTCACTGGTTTCTCGTACAAGAAAAACATTATATGACAGACTGTGAGCCACTTGAACCCAAAACTGCAACTCAGATTTGGGGTAAGAGTCATTGTGAGATCAGCTCCTCAACAGCAGTACAGAAGCAAGAGTTTTTGCTTTCTGCTTTGCTTTTTTTAAAGTATTTTATTCTTATCCTAACTTCGCCCCGTTCTTTCCCAAAGCACCTCCCCAAACAAAAAGAACAGTGAGCATTTTTAGGATCTCTCAAATTCTCAAAAATTTTTAATTACACTAAGACCTAATTTTTTTTTCTTTTTTATTTTTTTTTCGATTGAGTCCAGGTCCCTCCTCTGTGAGATATACTGAAATGCTGTATGGTACACACGTATGCTCAAAACCATTTTGTGGTCAAAACCCTGTACCAAAAGAAGTTAACTCTGCTCCTCAGTGGAGCTCAGAGGAGTTAACGCACCCTGCCAACATGAGGTTCAGCTCCGCGGAGGGATGACTGAAGTTTTACAGTAAGGGTATTCCAACAAAATCCAGAACTTGTGTCTTGGAGTTCAATGAGGAATTATGGTGAACTAGAGACATCTCCTGGACGTGAGAAGAATCAACTCTGCTGAAAAATAATTCATCACCACGTGAGTTTTGGGCCATCCATAAATTACAGGCACATACGCCCTCGTCTGTGTGCAGCACGCCACACACTTCATACTGCATTCACGGTCAGTTAAATTTGAGAACACTTAACCTCTTCTCACTTAAAATTTTAACACGTTCATTCAACTTCATCTTGAGGTAATGGATTCATCAGAACAAAACAAAAAAAAAAAAAGATTTTCTTTTTGCTACAGGACTAAAAAGTGCTTATTGTAAATCACAACATCTCACTTAGCCATCCTGCTGACAGCGAAGCACCACTCCAGAGCAGAACCCGGACTGCCCTGCGGTGCCAGCGACCAGCTGGGAAACAGCTGAGAGAGAGAAGTTGGGATTCTTGTGTATTCCAGTCTTTTGCACCTCCATTAAAAGTTAACAGGTATTTATCGAAGGAGGGAATCGGGCTTGATTAGACACACACACCTGAAATACAGTTTTACACATTACTTAACTTTCTTCATTGCTTTGGGGGATTAAATACACACTTATATTTTCTAGTCTCACAACAACTGCTACCAGGTTCACAAACCTAAACACAATGGAAGCATTACACTTCTGACGATGCAAAGATCATTACAGTCTACACAGTTCAGTAGTTCAATTAGCAAACACAAAAAATCTAGAGTTAACAACACCTGACAAAATTACTTAAATAAAGCAAACAGAACATAAAGCTCTTTGCTTGCTAAAAAGAGCACCACTATTTCTGCCCATTAAAAAAAAAGACAAAACACAAGGCAAGTGAATTCAAAATAATTTGCACTGCTCACTGTCTCCCTCCCCTAATAATCTGCCCTGTTCTTGTAGGTTGGGTCATGACAACTGGTCTGCTCGTTACAATAATCTTTTTGACATGTTTGGTAACTACCTTCCCACACAACACAGCATAACTTCCTACTTCCTCTGATCTTACCATGTTTCGCTTTGGTGGTGTGAAGATTAAAGCTTATCCAATTAGCCACCCACTGCCTCCGCCAAGTTAATCACGTAAATCTTTGAAATCGTCACAGAGCAGTGGAGTGTGCGGATAGCTTTTGATTATAGGAGCAGATTTAACTAATTACGAGGCTTAGCAATGTGCCCAACTATAAAAGATGATGGGGTTTAAAATCAGGGAGCTATGTCACTGCTTAACAAGGGAGGGCTTATCTTCCAGAAGGCATTGTTTCACTGATAATTCTTATAAAACTTCCCAAGTAACTTAGATTAGTCAACCAGCACTTACTTTAGACCAGGGCCACACATCAAGGCTTATGGCTTTAGAAGACTGATCAGCAAGACTGAATTTTAAACAAAACCTGGGTCATATGACAATTGGTTGGATGATCACTTGAACATTCCCTTAACGATACAGTTATACAGTGAGGCTCTTTGGAGTGCCCAGGGCACCTCAGCTTGGCTTCACAGGTCAACGTCCAAGGCGATGGTGAAGAAGCAGGGGTATTCTCTCACTTACGATTTAATTGCTCACACTGGCAGGCAGTGTATATTAGGAAGCTCCAAGCTAGTAAATAAAACAAGTAGAACTTTAACATACAAAACAAGAGCTCTCTCCCCCTCCAAAAGATCCAGGAAAAGCCACATGAGCACAAGCACTTCCAAATCCTCTCCAGGTACCTTCCTAGGTAGAAACTTCTCCCCAAGAACCGCTTCTGACGGGAAGCCTACAGAAGGGGCAGCATTCTCTGCAGCTGGCTGAGGGCTTCCCCAGCTCCACCAGCACAAGAACTGGTGTTCTCATGTTCAAGGAAATGCTGTGTTGCTCTTGACACCATTTACCTGCAGTTCAGTTAACTGGTCCCATTGGCTTCAATGACTGGAAGCTGCAAAAGCCAGCTGCCACACAGGATGGCAGTCAGCTGATTTGCTGAACATAGTTACTTTGCAGCATCTCCAGGACCACTCATTCCTGCCCACGACACTGGCACAGCAGCATCGCACAGCAGCATCGCACAGCAGCATCAGCAGCTCCCAACCACCTCATGCTCATACCAGACGGCAGGTGCCCACGGAGGAGCAGCACAAGGCAAGCAACCACCTGGAAGAGTGTTTGCACAGTTGTACAGACACACTTACCCTTGGAATAACATGTCCATTCAAAACACCGAGTGTCTGGGTGGGGGGTTCTGGCAAGAAATTACAGAGGGGAGGTAGCCCTACACCAGGGTAAGCATCCCCAGGGAAGTTTACCTTTATAACATTTATACTCGCATTTTATCTCCCAGCAGTCTCACCTTCCTATGCAAACCTTCAAAATATACATTGCAATGAACATTTCCATCTGAGGTTAATGTTCCTATCAAATTTTATCATCTTCTTTCTACATCATCCCTTATTTTCTACACAAGATTGGACATAGCACAATACTAAATATATTATACAACAGCTTATATAGTCCATCATCAAAACAGTCTCATCTCTATAGCCCACCTGCACTCCTCAGAAATGAGAGAATTGAGAGATGAATTCGTTCTAGAAAGAAGCTACATCTTGTATAATTACATCCAGACAGAAGGCAAATAGAAAGAAGTCTACTCCTGTGAGACCAGTCCCGTTCACAAAATACTCAACAATTCCATCACCTGCAACTCGCACCTCTGTGCCCGAGGTGATGAACTCCTCCCTGGGTGCCACTCACAGGGCTGCTTTCAGGACAAGACTCAGCACTGAGTTCACCACTGAACATGTCCCCTCTGCACGGCAGCTAAATTTTGCCTGACCGCACGCAACAAGAACACGAGCCTCTGAGCAGGGCTCAGCTTGGCATTTTGTTCTCACTACAGACCCAGCACAACCAGGCCAGAATAATACAGTGACACTGCTGGTACACAAAACAACCTTGGGCAGGAAACTTCAGGTAGTTTTGAGCAAACTTAGGAGGCAAAACATAAAGCACAGAGCTCAGCCTTGAAAGTTGCCCCCCTACTGACACTTTTTCCTGAGGCTAATGAGCAATACACTTTAGTAACAAGCATGCAGGCACAACCTGAAGCACAACGCCTAAAATTATGGGGTTTGACTTGCTTTTGTCTGTTAAGTACTCTTTCTTTGCTATTCCTTATAAACGCAAGTACATACAGTTTTCCCACAACCACAGTCCTGACCTCTTAAGGAACCTCTGGTCTGCTCTGAAAGAAGAGAGACACAAACTGTCCCTTGAACACAGACCAAACCGAGAAGACTTCACTATTTTACTGGAATCTTCCATAATATTTGGGGTGGGCACAAGAACCCTCGGGTTTTACTGTAAGCCAAACAGTCGCTGTACCTGCCGCTTGCCTGAGGACACACTTGTGTCTGTACGTGCTGTAACCTACAGAGTGCTTCCAGGTGACAAGCGGTACAACGGGAGATGACCCAAGCACAGAGACACAGTTCAGTGGATGAGGAAGATGTTGAGACAATTACAACCATGTTGGTTCATGACTAGAGGGCCAAAGACACATTAATCCTGGAAAAATCCGCCCCTAGATTTGATGTTCTAACTCAAGTCACAGACGTTCTCAAGCATGGTTTTCTGGATGGACAATACACCTTTCCTTCAACTCATTCCATCCACCTTCCAGCCACAAGGCTAATCGCATCCCATGTCAGAACACCGCAGCTGCAGCTGGGAGGGCTTCCCACAACAACTGGTAGGGAGAAAGGAAATCAGAAAGGAGTTTTAAAGGCACCTAAACAACTATTTTTAATCTTATTTTCCACAGAGCATTTGTGGCTCCATAAACAAGAGCTGGATTCACAAAAAGCATTTAAGCACCTAATGGCTTATTGATTAAAGTCGGGCAGTCGATGCCTATTTGGCATTAGGCAAAACGCCAGTTTGGATTAAAACCAAAATACCTTATATCTGACAGAGAAGTAGTTAGTCAGAAAAAAAATAGTAACTCACATTAAAGAAAAAAAGAATATGGACTCTTCTAAAATTTATCTAGGGTAGCTAGCTATTACTTAAGGTGCTTTGTGTCCCACAGCTATGAAAAGTTTTTTATGTTTTTGAGAAATTCAAACAGAAATCAAGAAAGGCATGTTAATTTACTTATTCACTGGTGATTGACATATACTTCTACATACTGACTACCTGGTCGGAGAGAAGGAGGAACATGCTTGATTCCTTTGTCTCCACAAATGTTTAGACTCAGAAAAGTTCCATATGTGATTTCCAGAAAGTCAATGTTTCTGGTTGCTTTTTCCACTTCCATCTTTCAAATGGAGTGAAACCACGGGGATTTCTGCCCCATTAAAGTCTCTGTTGTAATAACCTGCACAGATCTCTTCCCAAGGAGAAAAGAGGGGAGAAGATATCAAAATTGCCCATTGAAAACCAATTAAAGAAAATTTAACTGACCCTACTCAAGCGGAGTCATGTAAACAGCACAAAGCTTTCCCCTGGAAAATTCCAGTTGCATCTTAATTAAGGCCGACAATGCCGGAAGGTAAACTAATGCTATACTAAAGTAATGTAGTGTCCTGCCCTGTGTTCTGGCCCAAGTTGTCAGTTAGGATAAATACCAAGAGCATTAAGGCCACTGTACTTCACAATCAGAAATAGCTTTACAGCAGTTTTCAAAGGATGTAAAACTCACTGAATGGTGACCAAATATAAACGAAGATTAATTCTAGTGAAACTCTCACAATTATAGGCCATGGGGACAATAAATATGTGATCAGTGGTGCAAGAAGGTTAATGAAAGGAATGACTGCTGGAAAGAAAAGACTTCTGAAAATGTGTGCTGTCACATCAGAGATGGATTAGATACGGAAAACCAATACAAAACCAGAGAAAAGTGTCACCGCTAGAACTTAATCAAACAACATGTGCTGATTTTTCTAATGCAGTGGGAAAAGCTGACTTTCAGACTTCAGACACACTGAAAAGCGGCCTTTGCCACCTACTGAAATCCAAAGCAGGCTGTTCCAGAAGTCTGCAACAATTTTAGAGAAACCCAGTGCAGCTTAAACCTAAACACCTAAAACCAGCAGCTTAACCCTACCAGAAGCTGTTGTCTTCTGTCCCTACAAGCAGTATGGCAGGCAGGGGAGACAAGCTCCATCCCTACCGACCTACGTGCAAGCCAAGCTCAGACAAGACAGAAAGGTCTGACCTAAGGGCACAAGGTTCAGGCCCTGGCTACGTCTGCCTGTACCACTGAAAACAAGACCTACAAGGGAGAACATGGAAGGGCTGTGAATTCACCAGACAGAGAATAGTTGACATACTTTAACTTCTTTAATTGAAAATGGATAAAAAGAGAACTATAAAACTTCAAGCCTTGCAACACTAGCAAATAAATGCTGTCTCTGATGCTATCTTGTGCTGGAAAATACTGGTTTCCCTGATCACCTCTAACAAAGCTTGAAATTTTCACGGGATTTTCATATTTTCCTCTTGTCTGCCTCAACACCTTCATGCCAGGTTGAATCCTCTGCCCTCTCTCTGCTCCCCAGCAGTAACATGCCAACGCTGCCCTGCCACAGCAGGGACGGCCACGCTTCAGAATGTCAGAACAGATCACGGATGGCTTGGAGCAGGTGACACTCAAAAGCTTTCTCACCTCTTCAGTCCCTGTAGACATTTTGCCTACTTGCTATTTTACATGTTTCGGTTGCCTCAGGGATAGATGGAAAAGCCAGCACCAATGCATCAACTGGATTTGCACTGCGCTCTGGAGAACGCCAAACCGAGAATAATGAATGGATTCAATCAAAGCCTACAGTTTTACCATTCGCAGCAGGTCTTGCATTGACAACGTCTGGTTACTCAAAGACGACAAACCACAAAGTGGAGCACATGCTTCGGTTGTGCCAAACACGGCACTGGAGAACAAAAGCAAGCAGAAACCAACTTCTACACCACATTACTGAACAGACCCTCCCAAAACATGAATAGGCACAGGAACACAGAGAACTGTCAGTTCAACTTTGAGTATCTCTTATACCTGCTCCAAGGTACACAAAGTAACCAAGCTAGGAAAAAAAATATATCCTATTCTCAGCAGTTATGGTAGGACACAACGCTCACATTGGTACTCAATGTTTTACTATACCATAGCTTCAAAACTGTCTCTGCCTTTTTGCAAGAGCACAGCACTGGAAAGGGACTGCTGCTCAAATGAAAAAAAAAAAAAAAAAAAAAAGGCTCACGTATTTCTTCAAAAAGTGTGAGGAGCTAAAAATACATGAAGTTTTGTTCTAAGACTGAGGGCTGACATACTGCAAGAAGGTGAGAAACTTTCTCAGGAGGGCTCTTAACGCTCTCCCCTCCCACAAGTAACCTCACGTGTGTGTGTATAAAACACAGCGCTGTGTACTTGCTACAGAAAAGGTCCAGTAAATATAGTGCATTAGAAAATGCCTGCCACTTAGAAGCACAAGCTAAAAATTTTTTAAAAACTTGTCTATCGCATATCCATATTGCAGAAATACAGTTGCGCTCTTTTTTTTTAGATCTCGCTATACCATGGGTCAGCAGAGGCGAGGAAGCTCTGCTCAGCCACATCGTATGACCCAGACCACACATACAGCGTTGTGCCGGGCTTACAGGGCAGAGCACAGCCCCCTGCGTGACCCACAGCCAGCCTGAGAAGTCTTTGCCTGCAGCATTAAATCTTCCCAAACATCAACAAAGTATGTGCCTGGTCGCAACGGCCATCATTCGTATAAAACTTCCAAGAATGTATGTTTACTTTTTTAAAAATATGAGGCTTTAAAACAAAGGTTTACCAATCACAGTCTACACTCGAGAGTAATTTCATTGACCATGGAAATAAAGCAAGCTCTGCAAACTCAGAGACTGCAGCTCCACTTCTCTTCTGCACCATTCTGCAGGACAGAAGATTACCTGAATCTGCAAAGGAAAAATTAGGAAGAGCAAATGCAGTTACTGGCACTTGAATTTAGCCAAAACGGTAACTCTCACAGAGCAGTATTCAGTGACCTGCATGGAGTCAGGAGACAGGTAAGTCATACCCTCTGATAGCGGCACTTCTCTTTTTTTTTTTTTTGCATGAATGTTGGCTCAGGGTTAAGAGAGATCAAAGCATATCACCCAGTGAATCATAGCTGCTTCTGAAGCTGTCCCTCAACATGTGCCACTTCAATTCTGATGTACCACGGCCCTAAACCTGTGCTAAGGTGGCAGATCGACTACCACCCTTTCGCTTGCAGAGGGAGGAGGAAATGGCAATTTCATTTGGTTGCCTGTAGCCTGGCTACCAGCTTAGGAACAAGGTTTATTTATTGCTACTCCTTTTCTCCTCTCTCCTCCAGCAATTAATTAATTGGGCAGTTTAAACACATTGAAAGAAAAAGGAGTCTCCAAGAAAAACCAACTTTTAAAATATGAATGAAGAGGCAGAGCCTCATTAGCAGAGCCTTTACACCATCTGTAGCACAAGTAGAGCTCCAGGCTGAACTCAGGATACTCTCTCTCGATCAGTGTGATGTCACTGAAAACACAGGGGGAAAGAGGAGGAACAAGGAGAAAAGGGAGGGTGGGTTATGCTATTTGAACTGGGAGAGGAAAGTGTTATAAATTCACAGGAATCTCTCAATTCAGCTGCTCAGCAAGCATTTTTAACGCGGTATTTTAGTGAGACGTAAAAGCTCCTGGATGTAAAGTAGCTGCACAGAGCTCCTCAGCAAGACACCGGCATGCCCATGCAGAAACTGAAGCTACCAAAAACTCTGAAGTACAGCCAAGGGGAGCAAACACTTGCAAGCGGAATTCCATAGGCAAAAGCTGGCGTTGACCTAACTGGAAATGGATAAAATTCAAAAGGACATTAACAAAGCACTAGAAACAACCCACCCTTCCTTATTCCAGTGCACACTGAGTCTGCAGGCCTGTAACATCTGCAGTAAAAGATGTCTTTTTATCTAATTATATACCAAGTTGGACTTGATGATCTTTGAGGTCTCTTCCAACCATAACGATTCTCTGATTCCAAGTCTATGCCCAACATGGTTTGTACGTTAAGGACACAGCACCTCTGCGACTCCCACCAAACCCAACTTATGCACTGCTAATAATTTATTAACTCATGCAAGAGATCTGAATTTCACACTTCAAGAAAAGGCTCTGCTTTTCTTCATGATCAGACAGAGACCACCAGGGATGGATTCTTTCTAAGAACCTGTTAGAGATGACAACTATAACTCCTTCCACTAGAAAGGGGCTATATGAGAATTGCAGGAGAGCACAACTTGAAGGCTGCTCATCATAATTTTTTTTCCCCCAGCTGTAAAGGACACACCAAAATGGAAATTAAAATGTATTCCATTTGAAGGCCCCCGCTGACTGCTACACAACATGATCATTTGGGACAGTTTCAAGCTTAGGCCTCATCCCCACAGTTTTCTTTCCAACAACTGGCGTAGACCTTGTATGGTGGCACCCCTCCGACTCCCCATTCCCTCGTTCTCCCCAGCTTTGTAGACATATATGACAGTGTCACTAAAAAAAGCACAATTTCTAAGCAAACGAAACCGCAGCTTGCTACACATAGAGGTAAATGAGTTAAATGGATGAATTTAACATTATCTTCAGACATACTCAAAGCACAAATCACATTGCTCATTTGAGGTGACAATGCCATACCTTATCACATCTGGTTCTGTGCCTTCATTCTTATAAGACGCTTGAAGTTGTTTCTGTCGTGTCAGAAGGTCGTCCACCAAATTCTGTCTCCTGTCTCCCTCCAGCTGTGTGCTGATGATACTTGGTTAAGGACCAAACTTAAAAACACTGAAAAACTTTAATTTTATTGTACAAAATAATACCTGTTGTATGTTCCTAAAATAAATCAGACCTCCTAATCATCAAAATTAACCAGAGTAACTATTTTAACTCAAGAAAAGTCTGTAACACCTAAGAGAAGGATAGGTTCCATTTTTCTGAATGAAATCTGCTGTTACTCTAAATGTGTTTCTTAAGTTTACAGATCTCAAAGTAAAAGTTTCATACAGTGACCACGGAGTGATCTTCAGGTCACCATCTCAAAGAAACAAGAGAACTGGAAGGCTATTTACTGCCATATTAGCGTAAGTACTAAGAATAGCATTTCCCCCTCCAAAATCCAATATAAATCTCCTTTAATTTATTACTAAGAAGTCCTATGCAGTTGATCTCTTCTGCAACATTGACAACGTATAACAGTACTGCATGGGTTTAGTTCAGGGAAAGATAAGTCGTCTTAAAAGAGCTCCAACTTACACTGTTATGATATAAACTGGGCAGGCCCAAACAGAATACAGCTTTTAAAATGAGCAGGGTACTTCACATCTTATTTCACTGGAGGCTCATAACACAGAGCAAGTGAGTAACTCCCAGCCAAGTGATCAGCAACCAACCAAAAATTTACTGTGAGCATCTGTTTCCATTCACAATTCATCAGCAGAACACCCTGACAGCCACTGATAGAGCAGAAAAACAATTCATGCAGTATCTCTGAAAGACAAGAGGCCCTGAAGTGCTGCGGCTTCCACAGGAGACGTGTGTTTGCTTTTTTAAATTAATCTTAGTGACATTTTGAAGGACTACTGATTCTCTTCCAAGTACTCTTGAGTAGATTATGCAATAGCTGAACTGATTTGTGTGTGTTTTCTGCCACAGTAGTAGCTTTCGTCTGCTCTCAAGCACTCACTGGGCAGGAAAGTTTTACCCTTGGCCACCAGCGCAGCACTCAGGGGGCCCGTGCTTAGAAGGGATTTCTGCTATAGTAAGCTTGAAATTAAACATTCATTCATTAAATCAGATTGCTGCTGGATATCTTCAGGGAGACAGATGGACGTCCTAAGCCTGACTATCCCAGCATACGGAAGGAACAGTAAAGCCAAGCCAGGCCACAAGGTAACACTCCTAGAAGAAAACCTGTGATTTCTTTCTACGGCATATTTTAAAGCGTTTTGACATCATTCTGAAGATGCAGTTCCATTGCTCCTGAGGTCAGTCCAAGTCAAGGCTGCCACATCCCTGCCCACACCCTGAACAAGGCTTCCTTTTTTTGCAAGCACTGGCACTCCTGCAGCCAGCGACTGGGCCCAGAGAAAACAGCAGATTAGCAACTTTTCTGCTAGATGAGTGATCTCAGCTCACAAACTACTCCGTCAGCACAGCACATGGGCAAGATGATGGCAGCTCTGAGATTATTCAGACCATTTGGTTAAGCTCCTCTCTGACACAAACATAACCAAAGCCAGTCTCATGCCCACCATACCAGAGATGCCCAGGCTCCTAACTCTCCCTGCGCTACAGCTGCAATGAAAATACTAAACAGCAGCATGGACAAAGTTCTAGTGACAACAACTTCTAAAAATGGAATGAGTGAAAAACCCCAATTGCGTGGCAGAGCAATTATAGCCCATTTTTCCACTCTCTCCCACAATACAGAAAGGTCAATGAGTTGATGTTTACACAGATACATCTGGTGTGTTGATACAGCCCGAAGCAGTAAGTCCTTCAGCTGATCGATCTTCTCTCTGAGATTCTGCAACGACGATCTGATAATCACATTGAGCTGAAGGGGAAGAAAGAGAGATATTTTATTCTTTTAGTCTGGGTTATATCTGCATAAAATTTAATAGTACTACATGCAGGTGACAATATATTTAACTTCAGCTATACTGGTGTGAAGGACTCTATTCTAAACCAAGAAAGCCTGCCTCAGAGCCACAAAGGGAACAATACAGTTAACTGCTTCGGGCTGCTTACAAAATAACGAGATAAATAGTACTAGTTTTGCAAACACAATTCTAATGCACTAATGCTGCTTAATATGGAAAGCTTGTTTTCAAGTCTTTATAAACACATTCCTTTATATGGGCAAAACATTTCAGCATATTTTAATATTTTCCAGCTAGTTTTCCAGCTCTTTCATCTAATCTCTAATACAAATACAGGCGCCAGCTTCTTCTGCCACCAGGTTTCTTTCCCAGCTTCCAGGATTAAAGGAAAGGCTGCTATAGCTTCAGATATTCCCTCCACTGAACTACTCCAGAGTTTAAACTAAAAATCCCAAAGAAATTAATATTTCCTCCATTTCCCTTCTCAGCAGCACCTACGACTCCCAACTCTTTCTCACAACCGAGCTGCCCAAGATTCAGACACGTCTGTTCTTACTAAAACCGTAGTTCAGTTGTTCACATTCTTCCCTGCCACAAGGAAGCTCGAGGCTTGCGGGAATCCTCCTCCTCTCTCTCCATCCCTTCCCAAGTTAGGCTGACATTATCCTCTGGGTTTTTCCTCCTTAAATGTTGCTCCTTTTCATTTCAATTATGTAGAACATACTAGGAAAAAAAACTGTAACTGCAATTAACTATGCAAGTCATCCTAATTAAGATTTTATATGCTTCTTGTTTACAAGATTATTAGTCCTGCTGTGAGTTACAATGGTTAGCAACCTCAGATGCTCTGTGTGACGAGCTAGTAACAGACAAGGAATATTTCCTTTGACTCTCATTCCTGCATTCTTGAAGCCACAGAGGCAGCAGCCAGACACCAACGTCTCACTGAATGGTCCCCGTTCTGCAAGGATCCTGCCTACAGCTAAACTGCACTTGATATCTGCACAGGGATGGAGCACGAGATCCCCCAAAAAAATCCCGATAGCATCAGAAGTTTAAATCTCCCTGACTCAGCGAGACTTGTTCTCAAACACTACCAAATACAACGATGGAAAGCAGACGCAACCACACAGCCTCGAGAGTACGCAGCGAAAAATCCACCTTCAGACCCAAAGTCACCGAACACTAAAGCAACATTTCCAAAGCCAGGATGGGATACAAAGGCTTTTAGGAAGTTTCAAGCCGCTGCATATCCTCTAGCTCTGCAATCAGGTAACAAAAGGTCTTTTCATTTCACAGATACTCATGTCCAGGTGGAGAATGCTGCATGTAATTGACCCAGAAGAGTAAAGCAACATAAAGGCATACACGTCCAAGAAAGTTATCTAACATACAGACACCCTCTGCTACTCTGGCCAGAAATTGCAGCGTTACAACAAAAGATTCCACTTCCATTAGAGAAAAAAAAGAAAAAAAGAAACCCAAGGAAGTTGTAAGATCAGCTCAATAGAGCAGAGTTCACAGATGGTAAGTGCTGGCTTGAAATCTTTCCCT
>NW_009622034.1:0-1918 GCF_000690535.1 Cariama cristata | reverse complement strand
GGGTGGTGGGGGGGGTTTTTTCCATTTCAAATTTTATGCTCTATTTTTTGCTCAGCAATAAGTTTTTTTAGCCACGCTAATGGCAAAATACTATAAAAATAAAAACTTGTTTACATCCTTCCTACCAGGCAAATATTGTACAAAGACTTTCTCCTCTGTTAAAACATGCAGCAGTCACAGAATATACAACTGCTCAGCCGTGGATTTCTCAACACGCATTTCGGTTATGAAAACAACCCTCTCATTGTTTGAAACTTGTTTATAGTAGAATCAAACACTGCCAAACATTCATCGTTAATGGATTAAAGGGAAATTGCACTTGGAAAACACAGGGCATGGAACAAATGATTTTATGAAGAAATAAGTCAACCGTGTAATGTTTCCATAAAACACAACCTAGAAAAGTTACGGTACAAGAAAGGCTTCAAACATTAATACAACGTTTTGTTGGGGGTTTTAGGAGCACGTCACAGATTGCAATGATGCAAACAGAGAACTTTGTCCTCTATAAATACAGATGGATTAAGCAGCAATCTTTTTATTAGTCTTCTATTGCTTTAATATATCTGTACAATCTCTAATACTTCATCATCTTGAAAGTAGAGGGTTTAATCACCACCTCTAAATGCTCCTCTCAATTCTACAGCTAGAGAAAATATTTCTCTCAAATCCCACTTATTTGGGCCTTCTGACACCTCTTTTCAATTCATGCCAAATTTGAGTCATTCATTAAAAAGCACTGATTATTGTACAAAGCCTACACAGTTTTCTTCAACATTTCTTCAAAGGAAATGTTTCCAAAAAAGCACATTTCCTTTTAAAAGCTACCAGCAAAGAGATGGGCAAAGAAGATTCAGCGATCACGCATCATATTACAACCCTGCTATAAAAAGGGGCAGAGTCTACAAAGTAAATCAGTGGTTTTTTAATTATGGAAATTATTTTAAAAGACAGACTCAAGGGTTTGCACACATTTTCATCTTGATGCAGTCAAGGGAGAAGTTAATGGCACAATCCCTAGGGTGCGGGATCAAGCAGGCTCCTATGCTTCTTGAAGGAAAGGATGAGGCTTTTAGTCCCAAAGAAAGCAGCCTCCTGACAATCTTTTTACTTTTTAACGAGGAAGTGTGAAAAGGTGGAGAACATAATATTCCTGGGTAAGCTCTAATTTCTGCTTCTCATTCATATTTAACTCTGGTCTTATCTTTTATTAGAAATGCAGCTAAAAAAGGCTGCAAAGTTCATATCCCATCTGTTCTGTAGCCACGACAGAAAGGAAGCAAGCCAGCCTTGTGGGGAAAAAAAATATCTATTCGGTATTTGCAGAGAAAGGAGTATACAGAAGCTGACGTGCATCCCCACATCTCTTAGATTCAGGATTTCAGAGAACAGTTCCGTTCCTGGCAGTGACAGCCCTGAGCAGTCAGCTGCACGTGCCCAACACTCCCACAGCTTCTGCTTTTCTCTTTTTGTAAAACTAGCATTATCGCATGCATAAAAGATTCATTACTGTTAAATCCAAGATTATTTTTGCGACGCTGAAAAGCTCCCATTAATTTCTAAATTGTATTCTCATTTTCTTTACAGAAATCTTAAGGAACGTAGCATTAATATTATGTTCCTGCCATTAAATGTAACTTTTTAATCTGCAGATTCCCAGCTGGCAGCAACGATGACCTGACACAGCCCCATCCCTGCACTAACGCAGGCGGCGGAGCGTGCGACCATGTCACTTGGCTATCGCACCCTTCCAGGCAGCACTCGCTTCCCTCTGCAGCCGGACAGACAGCAAATTCAGGACTTTCAGCTTCTTAGACGCATCTGACCCCTGCAAACTTAATGCTTAACCAGTATTGAGAACAGTTAAAAGCAAAATCGAGGTAAAATAAATAAATAAATCCACGTTCACAAATGCCAG
>NW_009622033.1:0-347 GCF_000690535.1 Cariama cristata | reverse complement strand
CCTCCCAGTAGAGCCCTGGGAAAGGCATAGAAGAAAAACTGGATGGGATATTAGGAAAAAGGTGCAGGACAGCCCAGAGGGATGGGGGGTGGGTTGGTAACCTGGGGTCCCTGCGCCCCCTTCATCCCCCACCACGTCTGTCTGACTTGACCTTGGCCCAGCCCCACCACAAACAGATTCAAGAAACCCGGGAAGAGCCCTGAGCTCCCGCTGATGCCTCCACTCACCAGCCACCACTGAACCACGTCGGAGGAGAGCTCGTGGGCTGCGCCCGTCAGCAGAGGCCCCATGGCCACGTCGTAGCGCGCGTTGAACCACGCGGAGCTGTTGGTGCCGGCAGGGCAGCC
>NW_009622032.1:1083-1302 GCF_000690535.1 Cariama cristata | reverse complement strand
CCGGCTAATCCTGCCTCGCAGGTCTGGGCCGGCGGCTTAGGGCAGGAATCTCTGGTATTCGGGAGCATGGGGACAACGGCACGCTCTGCTCGAAGCTGCAAAGTGGCTCCTGGGGCCTCTTGCTCTGCAGGCTGTCCCCAGGGGGTTGGGAGGGATTTTACATCGCTTCCCCCTCTCGTTGCGTGGCGGTGCGGTCGTCCGGCTCGGCCCCTCGCCGTC
>NW_009622032.1:760-1056 GCF_000690535.1 Cariama cristata | reverse complement strand
CAAACGTGGCCAAGCCCCTGCCTGGAGCTGGCGGAGGGGGGGGGGACACAGCTCAGCTTTGGGAGGGTGCTGAGCACATCCCACTTCTGCCGATGCTCAGGTCCCTCCAAATCCCAGCACTGGTCCCACTCTCCGATGGGGCAAATCCCTGCGTGGTGGTTTTGCAAGGGGAAGGTCATTCGTGGGCTGGGGGCACGGTCAAGTGGGAGTCTCCAGAAGCCCCTCCTGCTGGGATGAGCCCCGTCCCCCACCGCAGCAGGCAGGGATGCTCCTGGGCCGTGGTCCCCCGCAGCCAC
>NW_009622032.1:0-204 GCF_000690535.1 Cariama cristata | reverse complement strand
AGGAAACCTGGGGGCACGGCCAGCGTAGCCCAGGGCCACCCCACGAGCCCCCCAACTGCCGTGGGGCCACCCCAAGGTTCGCACCCCCACGCCGGGTTGGCCTTTGGGTCTGTGAGATGGACCAAGGCCTCACCCTGCAGCCCTGGGAGGGTGCTGAGCATCCCCGGGAGATGCCGGAGCTGGAATTTCACGGGAAGGGGTTTT
>NW_009622031.1:15728-31887 GCF_000690535.1 Cariama cristata | reverse complement strand
GCCGGCCCAGCCTTAAACGGTGACAATGGACAAGTATGATCTAGCTGTTCCTTTGTCTTCTTAGAGGTGTTGTCACGAATTCACTGAGGGACGTGCACACACATACACACACCAGAAAATGTGGCTAGTTGCAGATAGATAGGGAAAAACAGTGAAAGCAAAAGATAGTGGATTGACAGTGTACTTGGCAGAAAAAGTAACCAGAAGTACGAAACTAAAAACCCAAAAATTCTATATTTTACTTATTTATAGTCATCTCCTGGCTGTACTATAGTTTGTATATGACCTTGGATAAATGATCTAATTCCTTTGTACTTCAATACTCTAACTAAAACCCAACATACTTTATTTGCCTTTTAAACTGTGAAGTGTCTTTTATTATATAAAAATCCAGTACAAGGCAAAAACCAGACCCAGCCTTTATCAATGTGTACAAAAATGAGACAAGGTGTTTAAAACATAAGTGTAGCAATGAAAAATAAAATAATGTCAGTTTTTATGTACTTAGTAGCTGGGTTTTGGGGTTATAATTCTACCTCCATATTTCCAGTAAACTACCGTAGCTGGTTTTCACCTAGTTATATTCTCTTTCTACTGTGAAACTTCAGCATTTAGGTTGCCTCTGCTTTTGGCCCACTGATCATGCAGCAGGATACATTAAATGAGACATTAGCAGAATGAAGGAAGAATGGTTCCAGTATTTTAGGATGAATTTTGAAGAAAAAAATTTTCTGGGAAAAAAATCTTGCAAACTTAATAGTGAACATATGGTACTAGTGAACAGGTCCCAGGCTGCAGATCCATTGAGCACAAATCAGTTGCAAGTCTCTGTTATAGAGCTGCGGCTCTTTAATTCAGGCAGTAACGTTTTATGATCCATTCTGTCAACAGGAATTCCAGCACCTTTAAGTTGCTCAAGTTCAGAGCTTGCTTATATACCATAAACTGCAAATAATTTTGATGATAATTGTGTATGTGAGGTTAGTATTGGGCCACATTATAAGCATGTGGAACACATAGAAAATACATAAAATATAGCATTAATATAATACTGTGACTATATTACATTATTTATTTGTCAATTTTATATTAATGTTCGATTTTTTTTTTTTTGCATCTGTCTCAACAGATGCTTATGGGAGCTTTGAAAAAAAAAATTAGATTCTCAAAAGTTCCACTGAAGGATAAGTATTCGCTAAAATAAATTTATTTTGCCCTATGTCATCTATTCTCTCTGTTTATTGTTGCCTTTGCAGACAGGTTTTTTCATTTGATAATTTTCTTTGCTGTAACACTGAACTTTTTTGCCTTTGTTTTTTTTTTGGCTCTGCAGTTCTGTGCAACACTTGGAACCACACCTTGCTGCTCCTTTGACAAACTGTTAGAACTGGGTCCTGTTTGTAAGTCTTTGCTGCTACTTTCTAAAATTGCAGATACCAGTTTAAGCCATGCTGAGTCATTTCCAGGGCATTGTGCAGCGTCAGTGTCCAAATTCAATAAGGCGACTTATAAGTGAGACCTTCAGTTACAATTTTCTTTCTAATACTAGGTCAAGCAGCAAGCTTGAATTCTCAAACTGTTAAAGAGTATAGAACACGTTGCCTCAAGGTGGGTTTTTTTTTGGTGGGGGTATATTTTTGAACACTGTCAGTTAAAAATTACAGTAAGTGCTTCAGTTTGTAACATTTTTCTTCAAGCCCTTCTACCCACAAGCGCATCTAGAGCAATGGTGAAGATCAGGGAAAAGCTGAACTCTAATTCTCCTCTGCACCAAGTGCTTTGTTTCTATCTGGTTCTAACGACTATAAAAAGCAGGGAAATATGCACAAAAAATCCACACCTATTCTCCTTAATCCTTCCTCTCCCTTCCCCGATTTCCTTCCTCTTGCAAGAAAACAGGACAAGTGTCAGGGTGTTTAATACAGTGACTGAGTCATGGACTCTTCGTAAGTATTTCTGTGTTATGGTCTGTTGTGTCAAACTTTGATCTGCAGCAAGACTTGGTCAAAAGTGCACACTTGCTGGCTGATGAAAATGCAACAGAAGTGCACCGCATCTATTCAAGTGTACATTTAGAATGGAAACTTACATCTATATGCAATTGCAAGCAGCCTCATAGTAACACAGCTAGATTTGATGTTCTGTTAATTTATTCAGGTGGGGCTTAAAATATTTGGCGTTTATGTGGTGGTGACTTGCTCTGTGAGGTTTCCTGCCCTTCAGCACAAGCCCCAGAGACTCAGTTTCTCCCAACCCTCCTTTCTAAAAAGGTTTCTAGTAGTCTGCTTAGCAGCTAGAGATTATTTTGCTGTTCAGGTTATACCGATAAGCCTGACCTAATAAAATAGTGACACCAATACTTTTAGGTATCACAACTAATAATGTGTGTTTCACCAGTTGCTCTCAATGATTTCCTATTTGTGCAGCGGAAACCAGCAGGATTGTGCACTACTCAAATCATAAGTCTCATGCTAGCAGTAGTCCCATGAAATAAGGGCAGTGGTTCAAACCAAGTGTATTTAAAAATAAATAATCAGTTGAACTTTGAACATATTTTCAAATAAACCTAAGTTGTGAATGTTATGAATAATATTTTATTAGCTTTTTCCAGACATTTATGCAAAAAGAAAATGTAGTTTGCAAGAATGCAAATTCCAGCACGAACTTGGTGCCCAGTTGCAGATCTGAATGGATATACCTCTGTATGTGGAAATAACCATCAGAATTATTTGGTGACCAGTGTAAAGATGTTATGTGGGGTTCAGTCATCAACTCATAGACCAGAATTGTTACCATGTGCATTAATACAGGTGATCTATAGCAGGGCGTGAATACTAAATTACAGAGAATATAAGAGGCTCATATGCTAAAATATTTCGGCAGAAACCATTCGGTGACTAATCAAAACTAGCACTTTCTTAACCTTTCAATGCTTGCTCTTGCGTAAGTGTCTCAGTCCTTGAGATAAAGTTTGCTGCACATAGTTCTAAAGCGTGCGCATGCACATATATCAATATGTAAAAAATACTGTTTAGAAACGTGCGTTTGAGATTCATGAGTTAGAAGTGGGAAGCACAGCTGAAACTCTAGCTCCTCTTGCTAAAGTAGATAGTTTAATACCATAGAAATTATAAGTACATCTATAGATTCATCTTTTTAAGGTATATTTTATAATGTTCTTAAAATCATGTAATGTTTTATGTTGCTTAATAATAATAAGATAAACCTAGACATGTAAGAACTCTGTTCCCGTAGACGTGGGGAGGAAGAAGAATATGTTATGTATATATCTATATGTATTACTGAAAACCCAGGTGGTAGAAGCATTTAATCTCTTAATTTAATTTTAAATTGGGAAAATAATAACATCAAAGAAAAATCTCTTAGGCACTTGGTTTCATGCAAATTAATAGGGCTTTTTAGTCTGCTGTTTGATTTATTTCCCCTTCAATTACTTTCTTTTTTTTTTAGGTAATAAGGAAAATATCTGGATGCATATTGATGCAGCCTATGCTGGGAGTGCATTCATCTGCCCTGAATTCAGGCATCTTTTAAATGGAGTGGAGGTGAATGAAGTATTTCTTCTCTGACAGCCTGCTAAAACCTTGCTTTTCCACAGAATTTGTATATTTCTTATGCATTCAATGTTAAGGGCTCTTCTAGCATATCTGAGTATGCTGCACTTCAGTTTGCACTACAAATCCCTGTATATCCTTTTACATTGCTTATGTTTATATAATTTTACTGATTTATTCTGGGAGTGTGCAAGTTACCACAGTATGTAAAAGTTTGTCATTCAGAGTAGTAGTGAATCAACAAAATGTCTTACAAAATAGAAAATAGGATTTTTTTCCTGAATATCCAAAAAGGCATGTTTATAACACCCTGATTCTACATTACACAAAAAAGAAAAGAAAAACAAAGAAGCTCAACAAATTAATGAGCTCATTATGTCTGTTTTTTTGCTTACATCCTGAAAGTCATATAGGATACAGCCAGTAGCTGTATCTCAAACAGACAGGGTTTAATAACCAAGAGAGCTAAATGAAATATTCCCCCAACAGCACTCCTGTTCCTTTTTCAACCCCTCACTGAGCTACTTGCCATTCAGTTGCTTAGATAAGAATACTTCAATTTCCTGCTGCTCCCCTCAGACAGTCAGATAAGTCCTTGTCTACCACGTCAGTGGAGAAAATATTACTGTTTGGTAAAGCCAGAAGTTTAAATACAGCACTGATAGGTAGTGACTAATGAAGAAGAGGAGGGAAAACCCCCTCACAAATAAAGCATTTCTTTCTGTCTCTTTTTTATCAGCATATGAAGCTTGTTGTAATTTCCTGTGGGGGAATATTTTTTAAATTATTGTTATTGATTCCTAAA
Source organism: Cariama cristata (assembly GCF_000690535.1). Taxonomy (NCBI): domain Eukaryota; kingdom Metazoa; phylum Chordata; class Aves; order Cariamiformes; family Cariamidae; genus Cariama; species Cariama cristata. The sequence goes on along the minus strand of NW_009622031.1, from coordinate 27,507 downwards.
GGAAATGAAACAGCATCCCTTGTCTGGGCCAGCATTTGTCGTAGGGTAAATATTTAACAACCATGAATAGGTTTCCTGCCTTACATAGTACAGGGAGATAGCTAGATAGATGTATAGATAGACAGACAGACAGACAATCTTTTATGAGAGCAATCATTAATTGTTTACAAGTGACAGGGAAGGTTATGACAAGCAAATGAGAACAGAAAAGTGCTATATGGGGTAGTCAGACCCTGATGCTGCCAGGTCCCCCATCTCTCTTTTTTAAGGCTGATGGCTTCTGCCTTTGTTAAAACACAAAACATGGATGAAGCCTTTCCCACATGATGTCTGTCTTACCTATCTGGGTTTCCTCTGATGCCACGCCTAAACATATGTCAAGTAAAATGGGCCTGTTATATGATTTATATAAATATGTATTGTGAGTGCTTATTCTGTGTTGTTTTTTCTTTTGACTTAGATGAAAAAATGACTTCTACTAAAAAAAAAATACCCTGGCAGTAAAAAAAAAGTAATTTCCTGGCCAGTTGTAATTTTATGAATGAATGTGATATGCAGATTCTAAACTAAATATATTGTACGTCTCTCTATAGGAATATTGTGTGTATATGTTTAACATTCTTAGAAACAGAAAGCTTAGTGAATTGATATTGGAAATTGGGAAATGCACACAGTGGATGTTCCTGAGTATGCAGATTTTTTTTTTGGTTTACACTGAGGTATATACTTTTCCATAACATATGTATCTAAAAAGTATAATTGTTAGCAAATGCTCAAAATATTGATAATAACAATAGCCTAGCTGCACACCTAACCTGAATTCCATCCCCAAAATAAATTAAGATTTAACTACAATAGTTATTAAGTAAGGTGACATCAGCATGAACATTATCTATAAAGACTCAATTCAGGAATTCATTCATAGTTAAGGTGTACTCAGACAATTTGACAAAGCTGTATCATTAGCACATGGATCCTTTTCTCTTTCATAATTCTGTATTTTATTTATCCATTCTCAGTTTGCAGATTCATTTAACTTTAATCCTCACAAATGGCTCCTAGTGAATTTTGACTGCTCTGCTATGTGGTAAGTATTACAGTAAAAGGAAACATTACAAGAGAGAAAAATCACATATTAAATTAGTCTGCCTTTCTAGCAGTAGACATTTATTTACATTTCTCTATTGAAACGAGGAGTTCTGGATAGCTTTAACTCTTGTAAATTATTTACAAAATTCACTCTTTCATTTAATCCAAGTTTCAAAAAAGCAAAATTTAGAAATAGGCTTGAGCTCTGTATTATGTTCCAGAGAGACAGAAAAATCCTGAAAAGTCTGCAGATTCCTACTTGCTCCATTTTGAGACTGTTTAAAACATAAATAAAAAAACTTCATGTAAGGATGTTAACGCAATGAACAGCATGCTAAAGAGAGCTATTTCTTCTTTTCCATAAAATTTCTTTTTGTTTGAGCCTTGATTCTTTCAAAAGCCTTTCTAAAAATGCTTGGGATTTAGCTGATGAAAAGCAGCTGATTTCAAAAAGAACTTCTTATGCAATTTTGTTCTGATTTTCAATTTCCCCAGATGACAGCAGAGACAACATTTTGATATAAAAAGATGCCAAAGTAGAAACCCATAGACATACTTTGAAACAAAGCAAAGTATCATAGCAGTAATAATAGCAGTAATAAAAACATTCCATAAGTGGTGATCCTGTTGTGTCCCAAACTGGAATCTCCAGAACCTAGTGTCTACCAGCATCATGGCTAATGATAATTATTAGCAAAACAGCTATTGAGTAAATGCAGGCTATTTATCAAAATAAATGAAAACATTCATTTCCATTAGAATAGAACAAAATGAAAAAAAGAAGGAAAACCTGAATGTTAAAAAGAAGACTCTAAAACATCATCCAGAAAAGGGTCACCTTATTTAAAAGAGGAATAAATGTGAGACAGCGATCACTCAGTTGCCTTTGGTTAACCTTTAGCTCTTTTAATATCCTCAGCAAAGCTGACTTTTCCACAAATATGTAGATTATTTGGACCATATATTACATTTTTTACTTCAGTAGTTTTCCTGACGTAGGCACTTCAAATATTCCAAGATATTATGGGTTTTTTTCTTCTTTTCCTTAGAGTAAATGGCTTACATTTTGATCCTGATTCATCCAGTAGTGGCAGTGATTAACCCAGGACTCCAGTTTATAAGTACCTCAATAACTAGCTGTCTCTCTGAATGTATGGAAATAGGAAGACAATGAAACTCCTTTGCTAGTTTCTCCCATCTTTTTCTCATCACTCAAAGACATTGTTAACAAAGCAGCCACTCAGAAATGACACAATACACCATCATTCTCTTTAATGTTTGTAGGACGATTGGAGGCCAGAGTCTAGTCCCTACCAGTTTAATTTCTCATTAATTCTGCTTTCCCCAAAAACCCTGTGGAACTATGTTAAAAGTGTTTTACTTGGCTTTCCAGGAAAACAAGGTATATACAATCACACTGTCTGTCAGTTTATGTTCCTATCTCAGGTGATTTTAGCTTCTTCCTAGCAAAGGCTAGACTTTAGACTTTGGGAAGTATTTTTCTCCATTTTGTTTCTTGCTTTTTTTGGATAAGCCATTGCACAAAATGCTTGTTGTCGTAGGTAGGAAGATTCCATTTCAAGGAATCTCAAGAGACCTTGCAACATGTCTCCTTACTCAAAGTGAAATCTTCACAACTATAGCCATTCAGGCTTCATTCCAGCAAGGCATTTATGTATAGGTGTTATTCATGTAATAAAGAATGAAGTATACATTTAAAGTTAAACTTTCTGACTTGAAGCCAAACCCATCGTCCAACTACTTCTAAGGCCCATGTCCAGAATTCACCTCTCTTCAACTGTAACCCTGCCTGAAAAGGTGAAATGTAATAATAAAGGATGAAGGAACCTGGTGAGAAAAAGTAATTGTGAAGGATACATAGTCCTCTTAGGATCCATGGGAAGTATTAAGCATGGTATTGTAATAATATGGAAAGAGTTCAATAAACAGTGAACACCATTTCAGAATCAAATTAGCCTGATTTCCATTGACGGACAGGCATCTAAATCACTCGGGCTCCTCAGCACTTTCCCCGATAAACACTCCCATTTCTTTTCCCTGCAAGTTGATTAAGATAATCTAGCCATTAGATCTGTAATGTAATTATTTAACTACTTAGTGCAATATGTAGCACTGATGTCATTTGGGATTTGGAGGCAATTTCATTCTAAACTTTTGTAAAACATTCTCAGACTTCTCGATGTACAGAAAAAAGCAGTCAATTTCCTATAAAAGGAATTTAATATAGCCACTCCAAGAGGGGTATATTTTCCATATTCAAATGTTAGGGTCCTTTAGACACTTTACCTTGGAACTACCAGTCAGTTTTACCTGATTTGTTTAATTGGTACTCTGGAATATTATAAAATAGGAAGAAGTGTCTTCTTTCAGAGAGAGTGAAAATAATCTTGCAAAATCTTAGCATTTTTGCTTTTCTATTTCTGTTTTTGGGGTTTAAGTGTTAACTTTTGATTGGGAAGGTTGTTTTAGTATTTGGAAGGAAAGTGCTTACAGGAAATGCTTATCTGTAGATGGAAGTGAAATTTTCCTGTTGGCTTATAACATGAAGTCACCTTCTTGGTTATTGTATCTGTCATTTAAAATGGACAGAATAGAGTGAGACTGTTAAAAGCTGCAGATATGCAATCCAAGAAAGTAACTTTTCACAGATTTTCACTACTTTATTCACCAGGACTTTTGTTGTGCATTTTGTATTATGAGTACTTAATATGTGAATCTATGCCACTCAAGCTAGATCTTAGTAGGTCTATTAGCATAGCATCAAGCCTTAAAAAAATTCTAGTTTATCAATGACATTTTTGAAATATATATTCACGATCCTTCAGTCAACCAGGGGCATTTGCAAAGAAAGTTAAGAACACCGCTTCTGTCCATTACCAGACCACACAAGCACTTAATGCAAAGAAGTTTAAAGACCTGGATTGAAACCTAGATATGGTGTATAGAGGTGCAGGTCAACTGGTCATATACATTGATGTCCAGGCTTTGGATTTATTTTAGTAATCCTTTTAGATAGTTTTTCATGGTTGCCAGAGTAAGACCTGTGAAGTCCCCAGATGGAACAGGCACCATCTTTTAAAAAAGCAGTAGCATCATCAATGAAATACAAGATGACGGCATTTTTATATCTTGTAAGCTAGATGTTCCTGCAGAATAGTTATCTCTTCCATTGTTTAGCACAGCATATTACAGGAGAAGAAATTAAGCTCTCGCACGACAACTAATGATATTGCTTGTAACTTGGGTTAGTTGCATACAGAATGAGCTACTGAAACATGAATATATCAAAGTAGTCAAACATATCAAATAAACTACAGTAGAACAACTTAGGGTTTGTTAAAAATTTTTACCCTAATTAAACCTGCTTTCAGTTAATAGTTTCTTCCTTCTATCCACAGGACATTTCCAGCACACAAATAGGTTATTAATTGTTTTTACTGAAAGCATTCTGAGTATTCTGAATATCTTTCACTATTTTTCATGTGCATATGCTTACTTATCTTCAGCTATGTACTTTCCATACCTGAAGGCAAATACTTAACCATTAACCTTGGTACTTTCCTGACCATTAGTGAGAGGAAGCTTTTTGGTTTGTTTGAATAAGATGTTTTATGAGCACAGTCTAGGTGTGGATGAGAGTGGGAGTACATACTGGCCTGTACATTTATACATACACACTAAAGCACTGGAAATTAGATTTTTACTTAGAAATTTACAGTTTTACACTATAACATTAAAACCAGAAAAAAATTGATGCACAGAAAATAATAAAATGTTTGGACTTTTGTAATTTAGAGTGTCCCAGTGTTGACATAATTGTTGCTTACTTTGTAATATATTTATAGGCCTAATATAGTGATGTAGCAGTCTTTCCCTTTTTGATTCATGATTTCTTCTTCTTCTGCCTCTAAAAACTCCAAATTTTGTGGAGGTGAGTCAGTCTTAGACATAGAGTGAAGTATAAACCAGGAAAATCTTATTACCCCCTGGTGAAACATAGCTTGTTCTCTCTAGCAGGGACACCTTGGCTTTTGAACCTCAGTCCAGTCGCACTACCCACTAGCTGGCAAAAGTAAGGTGTGCTTCTCAGCTTGACGTTGTGCTGTAGTATGTCTGTCAGGAATTGTATATTGGATCCAGCCAAGGGCAGGGTGGTACAAGAGGGAAGCCTGACTCTGGACTGGCTGGCTTGTCCCTACCAGTGGTGGCTGCTGCCACCACCACAGCGCGGAGAGACAGTGGCCAGCATCCACAAATCCCCACCGTGGCTGTGCATGGTGTCTAGGAAGCCACAGCTCCACCCACACAGCTTTGTACTGCAGTAATTTCATGGCAACTTCTGTTGACTGCAAACATTAACATTGCTTCAGCTAGTCTCACATTCTGGTGTGAGTGTCTACCACCATAAAAAGATCCTCTGTGTCTGTTTCTTGTCTGTTTTTAAATATGCAGTCATGCAGTCATTTGCTGAGCCTTACACTTAGCTACTTGTAAGTACAGTACTGATATGGCTGTGAAAAAGCACTGAAAATGGCACAGGCTGTGCTGAGGAAATACGCCAGTTTAAACACATTCAATTTGTCTTCACTTCTTCTGGAAATTTAATTCCTTAAATTTTAATTCTTAAATTTCTCAATTTGATTTCTTTCTTTTTTATACAGGGTGAAAAAAAGGTCAGATTTAACAGGTGCCTTTAAATTAGAGCCTCTTTACCTGCAGCATCACCATCAGGAGTCTGGTAATTTTATAATTAAATGAGATTATTGTTATTGTTTTGTTTCCACACTGATATTTAATGGGAAAAAAAAGGACTTAAGATGAAAACTGACATTCTTAAAACTACGAAAGTTGTTTAGGAACCTATTTCCATTTTCAGAGTGCCTTAGGGAGTTAAACTTATTAAAGTGCAAACACATGTCTAGTGAGATTTTAGTTAGTATAAAAAGCAATTGAGGGAAAGCCATTTTATAAAGCATTGTATTAATACTTTTGAATTGGGATTTCCCCAGCTCCAGACTTACTAATGACTCTTTGTAAGAGTGGTGAGGAAATTCTTAATGATCTTTTGGCAGTCAGATAAACATGTTATTTGGTACTGAGTTCCTTAACCTGCCTTCTCCAGCATATCTTTCTCCAGAATGGTTTCAAGATCTGATTTGTTTTTAGAGTTTCTAAAGTCTGTGACCTTTCTTCTTGGCTATTCATGCAAGCTCTGATTCAAATTTTAAAAACCCCATGTCAGGAGAAAACACTCGCTGAAACCGCAAAGAAGGGGTGAGCTGTGTTTGCTATCTGTGCTCTATTTTGAGTGATATCTATCTGGGACATTATCCTGTTGTTCTCATGTTCTTACATTGATTGTAGAGAAGGCAGTAAGTGCAGGCTATCCATCTTGTACAAAACGCTCACGAAAGCTCTTCACAAAATGCTCACAAAGAACTTACAAATCTTAGGCCCTGAACAAAGCTCCTTAATGGATTAGTGCTGCTCCTTGCACATACCTAGCAACTGCAGAGTGTCATTTGCCATCCTGAAGCCTATTTTTACATATTCAGTTATTAACTGATTAATTGTGAAGAAGATCAGAGCAGTGCAGTGTCAACATGTGGTGCAAGTTCCCTCATAATTTTCTCAAGGAGGTGAATCACATGTGGATGTTCATACCATTTACTCTATCTCTTATTTTTCCTGGAATTGCTGGTGCTGATCTGTGTTCAGAATTGTATCCTGAGTACTTTTATATTCTCTCTGTTATGGCTATGAACTCATTGACATTTAAATTCATACCATCCAGAATTCCACCATTCACTAAAAAGCCGTAGGAAAAATAGATTCCTGTGCCTTAATCCTGAACTGGCAGAAATTTTGCATTTTATTCCTTTTCTACATTTCCAAGCAATGCAACTATAGAACAGTGCAATAAACAGGGAAATGCAGTAACTCTGGAGCTGAGGTTCACCCTCCAAAGGCTAGAATTGTTAAGAAAAAAAAAATACTGTTTTTTTTCCCTTTTAAATAAAAAAATACAAGTTATAGCAAATACGCTTAAGTCACTAGCTTTTAGTTAACATACGTGAAAAATATTTCTCTTCAGGAGAAAAAAATCCAACCTTAACTAAAATGAAAATATGTTCTTACAACTGACAGTGCTGATACAAGAACCTTAGGTCTTCCCCAGGTTAAATAACACCAGAAGAAAATCAAACCTTTCTTAAAACTAGGTGCTTTCAGTAAGGCCACCTAGTTGACCTGAAAACTTTATCTCCCCAGTTGGATAATAAGTTGTTCAGCCTTCGTCTTGCCTTCAGAAGCTGTGATAGCATGTTATGCGATCTGGACATAATGATTTCAAAGAGATCAGCTGATTACTAGCAGTCTAGTGATGCTAAATTTTTCTATGCTCTATTCCCATTTGATATCAATTTTCCAAAGAGCTGGACAACATTTTTAAAATGCAAATGCCTCTAGTTAAACTGTTAAATCCAATCCACACTTGTGCCTTCAATAAAGATAGTCAAATTTGCAAAGGTGCTAGGTTGTTACAGTCCCTATTGATCCCTGTGTGATTCATGGGATGTCAGCACTGCTGGAAATATGACTTGTCTAATGGAGGGTCTTATTTTCGGAGTATGTCTCATGTCTGAGAATTCCCATCATAGTTTACAAGGCAAATGAAGTAGCATTTTTGAATTCACTCATCTCTCACTCAAGAATTTAAATGAGCGGAAAAATATCTCTATCTGTGAGCAATTGCTCTTAATAACCATATGGCAATTATGTGTGCCCCCAAGGGGAAAGTCTTTATTTTGTCATTAATTATAATTTTATGTGATCTGCATCATCACACCAGGAAGATTATACTAGCTTGCCTGGCAACCCAGGATATAGGTCAAATCCTAATGGCAATGTTAGAAGAATGCAGCTTTATACTCTATTGTGAACACCACATATGCTCCCACAATGCACTTCCTCATGGTTAAATACAGATGTAAGACTAAGGCTTGTAATCAAGGACTAAGCATTGATTGCATTCTGCTTCACAGCTTGTGAAAGGCGTTGTTGTGGATCATTAGACATAGCCCCTTACAGGAGCGTAGGATTATTTATCTTATCACCAGTTGCTTTACTCCCTTTACTACCAGTCTTGCAGCTATCAAACAAAAATGGCTGCTACAATGCAGAAGAATATGAATGTTATCAAATTACCTTGTTACTGAGCTGAGTCAACCATGTTAATTTTCTGAAGTCCAAGAACGGGTTAATCATTGTTGGTGTGGTTTTTTTTTTTTTGTTTTTTTTTTTTTTTTTTTTTATCTGGAAAATAACCTATTAACAGGTTAAGGAACCAAAGTGCTCTATGTTGCAGGGAGGTAGGACCACATTTTTTTCTATGTTTTGGCTGCATAGATGAGAGAATGTTGGCAAGAGAGCTTGTAACACAGGAAACACAATCTTTTTTTTTTTTTTAACTCCTAGAAAACATATAGGCTGAGAATTATGTACATGACGTAGACTGGTCAAATTCAGAAGCTACAGTTCTATATAGTACCTTGCTGTTCACAATTCTAGGAGCACTTAGACAGCACTTTCCTATGGAATTTAAGTACATATTTTCCTCTGAAGCTTATACTTCACTGCAGAGTAATAAAGCAGAATAAGAAAGCTAAGCAGATGCTTCCACATTTTCCTAAAGAAGTGCTTTATATTTTACGTCAGTTTAATTTCTGTCACTGGCTTACTGCAAGTAATCCAGTTTCATGTTACAGTTTCCTTTACTGTGAAATCAGTTTAATTACTTGATTCAAAGAAAAGGTAGATGTATCTTGACTCTGTGTGCTTATATAAAAGATAACTAATAACACCCGCTACTTGCCTCCCTGGACTGCTTTGTGGCTTGGTCAATCTGTGTTTGTAAGGGGCTTTCACTACATCAAATGAAAAGCCATAAAAAAATTCAGAATACTGTTCTCCAAGCAGGATGAGGTCAATTCTGAGTCAAATTTTCCAGTCACTTATTAGACATGCTGAAGAATTAACACAAGTATAAAAAGCAGTTAGAAGTGGATTATTTTAAAAAGTGTTACCAGTTCACTAGCGTAAAGGTGATGACATTTCACAGCAGAGAATGAGTGATGAAGTGAGTTTGGGAATTCTGAAACTGTTTGAAACAAAATTAATAATAGTCATTTTGTTTACTACTTCTTTGCCTTACAAGAAGAAAATATACATAGTATTTACTCCATCATCTCCACAGTATCTGCAGTATAACAGAAAGGAAAATTGTGTTTCTTCACCTGTAAACTGTTTAATTTGTTAGTCGTATATTCTGACTAGCTGAGGAATGAAACTTATTACAAGCACCTTCATTTAGCATGCTGCCAAGTATTCTACTAGATATTTAGTGGTCCTGTTGACACTGATGATGCTGAAGTTTGTAGCAAACATAAAGGATAGCTAAGATACAGCTTTTTCAGTAACATTAGAATGATTGAAGTCTTTGACTGTTGTGATGAAGCAATGTGAACATTTTCTCTTTAACTTCCAGGCCTTGTAACAGATTATCGGGTAAGTAGAGCATCAATGCAATAACTAATACTATTACTCATATATACTGATATTTTCAGGACTTTGATTTTCCATTATTCTCATAAACCTCAAAACCTTATATTTCTTTCCAGGAAGGAAGCAGCTTGCTAAATTTTTAACGTTCCTCAAGCTGAAACTTTAAAATCAATTTTTTGGGAAAAAAAAAAATAAATTTAAAGGCAGAAATTGTCTTGCATGTGCAATATCTCAAGGTTTAGGCAGTAGAAAGAAATGTCCTAAAGATCTTTTTTCCTTAACATAGTGAATAATAAATTGAAAAAAATGCATATGTGTTTTACTCTTTAACCAAAAGAAACACTGTTGTTTTGAAATGGAAAATGGGCCTGTCATTGTAGATGCCAGCCCCACAACTGTAAACAAGCCAATGTAGATGAGCTTCTAAGATACTTATTTTTCTAAAGCCTTTGAGGAGAATTCAGGATGCATAAAGAAAATTTTATTTGCCTTGTGACCCTTCCATTCTGACACCAACCTCCTTTTCAAACTTTAATTAAAAATATTGAGTATTAAAACAGACACAGCATGGCATTAACCAGGAATAGAAATTTCTACTATTATTTGACCCACCTCTAGCAACTGCCTGTAGGATATGGCAATGTGGTATGCCTCAAAATCCTTGCAGAATGTACAGTTTCTGCAGTATCACTGCAACGGTGACTTCTAACGTGAGTGCCCTCCCTTCTCCCTGGCTTGCAGCACTGGCAAATCCCCCTGGGCAGGAGGTTCCGCTCCCTGAAGCTCTGGTTCGTGCTGAGGATGTACGGGGTCAGGGGACTGCAGGAACACATCCGCAAGGTGACCAGAATTTGCTTTCTTGGGTAACCTGTGGTGGGATGGCAAGGGAAAATGAGCTGGCTACCTATCTGCTTTCCATGAGTTCTGTACACATCAGAAAGCACAGGCAACAACTTTCAGACAGCTCAGTTCAATAGGGGTGCTGCTTGTTTGCCCCATGTAGTGTCACAATTTCATATCATGACAGGATCAAAACTGTCATCCATTTCGTGTTGATCTTTAGGGAAGAGAAGTCTAGGAATTTGGATTTTCTACAATATGGGACCATAGTTCCTTCTCAAATTAAGCCAGAGCATATCCATGGTTTTATTGCAGAAAAAAATGTTTATTCATTACTTCTTTATTTTATTAATGTACATGCATTGATAGCATGTTTAGATTATGATTAAGGGATACAGTAACTTATTGGGTATGTCTACCTCTGCTGCTTCTTTGTTTCCTGTTTAAAATACATATTTTTTTAAAAAAAAGAATGTGCATAATTTACAGTTTGTTAACATTGTTATGAATAAGTGCTAAATTAATTCTTGATGTAAAAAGAAGGGGTTTTTAACCACTAAAACCCACATCCGGCACCAGTCTAAATTATATACTTCCTCTGTATCAGTAAAGTCAAATTCAAGCATACCTTTCATCTTTATGAAGTTCAGGGAAGCTTCTAGTGAGGGGAGATCCATGACTTGGCTCTAAATATTTACAAAAATATCCATTAGCTAAGGGTCTGGTCTAGTATACCAAACTCCCTGCAGGCACACATTCATTTCTATCATAGTACTAAACAGATTAATTTCTAAGAAAGGCTTTTTCCACTGTTGTAAAACCACTGCATAAGGAAGGCTCTTTCAATTTGGAAAGGTTCTGGGATGGAGGATACCCTCTTTGCTTCTCATTTTTATCACACTATAATTTTCAACTGACTCTACAAATATCAGAATTAGATTTTTATCCTTAATGAGGCTTTCAGAAATAAATTTTGACAACAGTGGCAATCCTGATGTTCTGTCATCCTTGTGGCAATCATCTGATACATCTCCTTCTGATGAAAAATTGATACAAGGTTTGTTACCACTTTACTAGGCTACTGTTACAGTTTCTCGTGGCATTCTCTCTCAGGTTAGATTTCTGGCTACTGCAATTATTTCCATATAATGCCAAGTTTTTAGGTAGGGCTAAATCTTTCACTGGGAAAACAGAGGGTTGGAAGGCTCATATCAATTGCACAGCCTTTTATCAGGCTGGTTTCCACGGGTCAATATTTACATTCAAC
>NW_009622031.1:0-15697 GCF_000690535.1 Cariama cristata | reverse complement strand
TCTTTCCCGTTCTCCCAGACATTCCCCTGACTGTCCAGCCAAAAAGTCCTTGTCTTCCTATAATGATAGCTGAAGAGGAGGTTTTTATATTTTCTGTGACAATGCAGATCTGCAAGGCTAGGCAAATCAATCTTTTCTTAAGGATACTGACTCCAAAGTAAAACCCTAATATATTCCCTTATTTGTAAAGGTAATTCAGACAGCTAGTTTTCCAAAGGCTTGTTGAATTGAGTGTGTATGTTTAATATTTCATTAAGGACTAAATTGTTCCCCAGTATAGAGTGAAAAATAAGTTATGACCTTATGTTTGCAACTTTGAAAGGGCAAGAGGGGTAATTAAGTGCAGAATTTGGCTCACTGTATACATCTGTCTAACTGGAACCATTAAGTTAGTTTCTCCTCACCATCCTCCCCCCAGATGAATGCTGATTAAATTCAGTGAGTTCCAAAGCAGTTTTAAAAAAAAAAAAAAAAAAAAGTAATTTCTATCTCCAGAAATTCTCTGTTGAACTTAATATTTAAGAAATAATTGGATTTCATTTGCTCCCTGTTTTAGCAGAATTTAAGATATCTCTTGAGAGTTTGTTGACGTGTTGGTAAAGTTATATCAGTAGCTGCAAAATAAGATTTATAAATGTGTTTCATATCTTTCACATTTTCCTCTCTTCTCAGGAATTATTGTGGGTTCCAGATATATTGTGATGACTTTTCTTTTGGTAGTGTAGTAATGAAGTATGTAAACTAGCCTGACACTGGTTTATATTTTCAAACCTATCAACAAGTTTCCAAATGAAAAGGAATTTGGAATTTAACTTCACTTGTTAACTTCACTTTAACATTGCTTATCCCAGTGCTTGGCCTTGAAAAGTTGCTTTCTTTTAAACACGTTGTAGTGTCTTGCAAGTAACAGCTTTTATATTCCCATTGCTGGCAAAGGCAGTCCTTGAAGAGAATAGCTGGTACTGTATCTTGTGTACTTGGGACCTTTAGCTGGGTTTTAAGGGAACCCCTGTAGTTGCCAGAAATATTTCTGAAGCTGCATTTATTACAGTGGGTGATAGAGTGGACATAGGTGGAATGAGAAGAGACCTAGGAACAGTGGCAGAAGCAGGTACTGCAGCCTTCAGGTGGAGAGCAGAGAGGCTGGAGCTGGGGAATCATAGAATCGTTTAGGTTGGAAAGGACTTTTAAGATCATCAAGTCCAACCATAAACCTGGCACGGCCAAGTCCACCACTAAACCATGTCCCTAAGCATCACGTCTACATGCCTTTTAAATGCCTCCAGGGGTGATGACTCCACCACTTCCCCGGGCAGCCTCTTCCAGCCCTTGACAACCCTTTTGGTGAAAAAATTCTTCCTAATAGCCAATCTAAACCTCCCCTAGTGCAACTTGAGGCCATTTGCTCTCATCCTCTCACTCGTTACTTGGGAGAAGAGACAAACCCCAGACTCGCTACAACCTCCTTTCAGGTAGTTGTAGAGAGCGATCAGGTCTCACCACAGCCTCCTCTTCTCCAGACTAAACACCCCCAGCTCCCTCAGCCACTCCCCATCAGACTTGTGCTCCAGGCCCTTCACCAGCTTTGTTGCCCTTCTCTGGACACGCTCCAGCACCTCAATGTCCTTCTTGTAGTGAGGGGCCCAAAACTGAACACAGTACTCGAGGTGCGGCCTCACCAGCACAGAGTACAGAGGGATGATGACTTCCCTAGTCCTGCTGGCCACACTGTTTCTGATACAGGCCAGGATGCTGTTGGCCTTCTTGGCCGCCTGGGCACACTGCTGGCTCATGTTCAGCCAGCTGGCGACCAACATCCCCAGGTCTTTCTCTGCCGGGCAGCTTTCCAGCCACTCGCCCCCAAGCCTGTAGCGTTGCATGGGGTTGTTGTGACCGAAGTGCAGGATCTGGCACTGAGCCTTGCTGAAGTGGGAAGAAATGCTCTCTCTCGGTTGTGGTATTAAGGAGTTGCCCCAGGGAAAGGGCCACAGGAGCAGAGGTTTGAAACAGGTCCTTGGGCTGGAACCTGGGGAAGGGGATGCCTACGTCTGGGATGTAGCATGAGGTCATACACCACATAGTTTTCATACGTCAACATATCTGCGTACAGGGCATGTCATTCCTGTTCACGCTATACAATAGCGGCTAAGGCATGCCTGTTCAGATGCAGGGCTGGGCCTTACTGAGAGATTTGGGACCTAGGGTTTCAATTCCTTCCTGAGTTTATAAAAATCCCAATACAGATGCTGTGATCACCTAGAAAAAAGAAGATACTTCAGCTCCTAAATCATAGAAAACTGTAGGAAGATTTATCTGGTATTTATAGACTTCTAGGTAGGCTTCTTTTGCTTAGCCAGGTGTTACTTAAAAAGTGTTTTGAGATTTTAAACAGTGATGAGCTTCTGACATGATACAGAGGGAAAAAATCCTGCATATTCTTAAGAAGCCACCCTATTTGCTGTGTGATTAGCAAGTGTCTATATGGAAGACCAAAGATATCTGGAACTGTCTCTTCACAAACTTTTCTTTTTCTCTGGATGTAAACTTCCACAAAAAACCTATTTGTGTCTTTCTTTCTTTTTTAGTTTTTTTTTCTTTTATTAGTATGTTTTAAGAAAAAGATGTTTGTTATGTTTGCAGCCTTAAGGTCTGCATCAAAATTACTAGATAACCACCACAACCTTGCATTTGCTTGTACCAAGGAAGGCATTTAGGAACTAAAATATTCGTGGGAGATGAGAATGTATGACTTGGATTTAAATACAGGAACTTTCTTTGTTTTTCAAACCTTCCAGTTGTGCACTCTTTTCCCACACAACATGTAATATTAACCTATTGCAAAGTATAGGTTTTAAAGCAGTGGTAAAGGGGAGGACAGTCATCTCTCAAGGGTGTGTGGAGAGAAAAATACAAATTTTGGAGGTAAGTCCCAAAGCCACAGAGAAGATGTACAAAGAGGGCAAGACCAACAACAACCTTCTGCACTGATTCCAAACACTCAGAGTCAGCATAAATGTGAAACCCAAATGGCCCACTTGTAAATGGCCCGTTTGCAAACTGCTTGACCATCTATTACTCCTTTGTTTAAGTCCTCTCAAAGATCTCAGAAGTCATTGCAGAAATTTAGCAGTTAATGGTTTTGTAGTGATCCCCCTGAACATTCTGACTCAGAGGAATCCTCCATAGGACGGAAAGAAATCACTGTACTGTGTCCTTCTTTCTTTGCTGAGGATAATGAATGCCATTAAAAATCAACAGCAGAGACCAAGAAATGGAACTGTATGGAACAGCAATACCAGCAATAGCATTTCAGCTGGGGAGTTGCACAGTCCAAGTGGCTGTTGAGAAGACTCTTGATAGCATCTTCCTTCAGAGTGAAGTGGAATGTGAGCTAAGGCAGGCAGAGAGGTGAAATCTGTAGGAGGAAAAGTATGAAGTGATCAAGGCTAGGCAGGTATGCTTATTTGCATATACACATTAATGTACTCTGATGCTTCAGAGAAGCTCCCTTCAATCAAAAACTGTTTTAGTTCTTGAAGGCTTTGCCCAAAAATCAAAATTCAGTTTAGACACCTCAATGCAGGAGCATTTATATTTATATTCACACATATACATACACAAAGACAATTTTTTTTTAAATACGGATCACATCTTAATGCCTTACAAGTTTACTGCTCCTATTAGTGAGTATGTAAGACATTTCCCTTAATCTTGAATAACCAAACGAATTAGATCCCTTTCTTGTTTCCCTTCTCACTGCAGAAAAGCAATGGTTATTTACCTGAGATAGACAGTGATACACAAAAATTCCTTATGAGCTTCTTTTCCTCAACCTGCTAAATTTCGCTGTGAAGAGAAGGGCTGGTATTCTGTTCCTATATACCAAGACTTTTCAGGCCACTAACACAGTCCATGTGATTCCAGTTTGGGAATCCATGTGATAAAGGGATTGTCCAAATGGTACTGCTAGAAACAGTATGTGAGTTGGTTTGTGTATGTCCACTTTTTTGTTAAATTACGTAACAGCTTTAAATAAAATAATTTTTAAAGGTTAAATAATATTTGAATGTCAACTTTAAGTTAACAGTGCTAGGGACACAGCATGACACAAATGTCAAAATCAAAAGCATTTGGAGGGTTATAAAGTTCCATAAATCAGGCTTGGTATGCACACATTCAGCAGAAAACTGAGAACAGCCTGTCAGTTTTTACTTCTTCTTTCCTATCCTTAGTTTCAGTGCCCACAGTTCTCCAAACAGGACTTTATGTTCACAGTTTACCTGCCTGTCTTGAAAAGTTGAAGCACTCAAGCCACACGTGTCCTCCTCTGAGCTATTGCCCTGCTCACCTCCAGAGTGTGGGTACAGCTCTCGGACTCACGGAGGCAGGTGCGATACCTAAAAGCCCTTCGGTTTTACAGAGTTTGAACTTCCAGGCTTAATAACGTTTAACTTTATTTGGTTTAATTATGTTTGGTTGCAACAATCTTTGTAAAAGCAATTCAGGATAATAGCTTGTAGTTCAAAGGTGCAGGGCCTTGGGTGCGTGTGTTAAGCAGAGCCGTTAGAGGTGAAACTCCAGTTACCTCCAGCCTCTCGCCTTTCCAGTTCTGCATCATCTAAAACACTTGGTGCCCCCCAGTGGCTTCACAAATCATTGCCACTTGTTAAGACGCTACGGATAAAAGTACTTGCATCCAGACATGAATACAAAATACTTCCAGAATTTTGATTTGTGTTTTACTGAATACTCTCTATTTTTCCTTGCTTTTATTTCTTTCAAGTTCCTGAAAAATTCTGTAGTGTAAAAAGTGGACATAAATACCTGCTATAAAATGTACAGCACGGGGTCTGGAGTTTTCTTGTACAAACTACTTGCAGTAAGCCAAATCTTAAATTTTTGGTTTATTCAGTTCTCACCCAGGTAAATTTCGATTAAATTCAGTTGGTGATTCCGTTTAGCAGAACAGTTCTGAAATTCTCATCTCATTGAACCTGACTTTTTTTAAGGCTTTGACTTCCAAGACGTAGTATATGCAGTGTGAAATTTTGCAGAGCTGTGTAAAAGACATCAGTTCGGTTAAGGTTATAGAACATGAGGATAGGAGGAGACAGTAGAAGATCATTACAACACATATGCATATTTCACATACGTTTTCCATGTACTTAGGCATACAAGTATCTGTATGTATGTATATACTTCTGGTCAATTGTCATAGCTGTAAACTCATGCTGTTTATATTAGCACAACATTCAAATGCCTTGGAAAGGAATGGGCATTTTTTGGTCTCATTCCTGACTCAAAGAACTTTCAGTCTAATTTTAGAGGGAGATGATAAATGGATGGAACAAACAGCAGAGAGGAAGTGGTAACAACAGTAAGACTGGCTGGTTGCATAGGGTACCCGTATGCCCAATATGAAGGCTTTGAACCAATGTTTTGATTCAATATAAACAATGTTCTTCTATTTTAAGAAATAAACAAACATCAGAAAGCTATGATTAAGATTGCAAAATGTGTGGGGTTTTTTTTCTTTTCTTTTTTTTTTTTGTAATTTCTGTTTTGCCTTGTTCTTGCCCTTTTGGAAATAGTTCCTGTGAGATGAAACATTCCACATCTAACCCTGGCTCAAAGTGAAATGTTTCATTTTTGTTTGATATCTGTGCTTGAACTTGCAAAAAGGCAAAGTGCAAAAGGAGGAAAAGACATGGGCTTAGTTGTTTATTTTTGTAAAATTATTTGCAATCATAAATATATAAAAGCTAAGGAACTTTTAAACGTAATTTCAGATGTTGCTGATGATTTTTGGTGTAGCCTGGCTATTGCATGAAGACAAACTGTAATTCTACTAGCTGCTTGCTGTTGTCATCTTGTCTGTTTGTTTTTTTTTGGGGGGGTAGTGAGCACTAAACTGATGATAGCCAGTGAGAGGGGAGCTACATAAGGTACTGCAGGCACCTGATGAGGACATGGGGTTCTTTTTTTCCAAGAGCTTTAGAATTCATTTTCTGTTTGGAAGAAAACAAAACGTGGTATGAGTATGCAAGCACCACTGACTGATCTTAAGACTTCCCAGCTGGTTGTTAGTATGCCTGTTGGTATTTTTCCTATTTGTTTTATTTTGGAAGAGCACTGGTTTCCTATGCTTCAAAATAATTGCTCTGTCTTGGTGTCCAATGTCACTGTTTTTTTCCCCAGCTACTTCTGAACAGGTTGGCTGAGATTTGCTATCCATTTTCTTGATTATATTGCCATCACCTTTCTTTTCAACTGAACCTGAGCATCCAGGTCAGAAGAGTGAGCAAGTCCTCCCTTTCTTCACAGTTATTCTCATATTAAGTGAACTATTCTAAAATGTGTATCTTTCCAACTTATTTTGCTCTGGAATTGTTATCATTTTCTCTATATATATCTGTGCATCTCGCCCTTTCCCCATAATAACTTTTGGATTCTTTTAGCCATTCCCAGCTAAAACTGACAGTGGTAGAAAACCTAAAGACGAATTATTACAATTATTTACTACTAATATGGTATCATATAAAACTGCGCTGAAAGGTTTCATTAAGAAACAGACTAGTACTGCCTAAGATAGACTGAGCTACTAATATAGTAACGGCTCAATATGGTCTCTGGAAGACATAAACAGGATGTAAGTTAACACAAACAGATGGCGATATGTGAATATTATCACATATCAGAAAAGGGAACAGAGAAAAGAGATTAGGGATGGAAACAATTTAGCACATCTTTTCTCTTGATGAATCAAATTTATACAATGTAGATACTACCTTTCTCTTCTCAGCACGTCAGGCTGTCACATCAATTTGAACATTTAGTCCTTCAGGATGAAAGATTTGAGATCTGTGCTGAGGTTGTCTTGGGACTAGTTTGTTTTCGGCTGAAGGTAAGGCAGCTAAGATCTCCTATTTCTTTTGTCATGTTTTATAGCAATACAATAACCTGCAATTGAATATAGTCTTTGTAGTTAATATACTTAATTATTTTTGAAGGAAAGTGATGGCAGTTCATGTATATCAAAGAAGATTAAAGAAAGAAGCTTAAGACAATTTTGTTAAAAATTAATCAAATGCTTAAGAGAAATTCAAGCATATTGGGTATGGAAATATATAGTCAAGGCAAACAAATGGTCTAGCCAGTTATACAAAATGACCAATATATTCTATGCTTGATGGGCTTTGATGAAGATGATTGTTTTAATATATTTCCCTAGACATTTGTATATGATGTGTATGTGTGTGTATTACATGTTTCTTGTCAAGTTAATTTTATATGTATGTGTATTTAATATCCAATTTTCTTTACATATATATATATATATACACAATGACTGTCATGGATGAGGATTCGAGTCGTAAGCACTTTTTTGTTGTTTTCTTTAAAGAATATATTTGCATTTATAAAATCCTACAGTCAGACTGGGCAGATTGGAGCAAGATATGAGTAAGAACAGGTTGCATGCAAGGCCAGCTTCCCAACTGCCCTTGGCCCTGGTCTGCTTTTTTTTTTTTCTGAACATGATCCTTTTTCCTCTCTTGGCCTTTCATTCCCCAAAATCTCTCTAAGTGCCAAGTTTATTGACATAGAGACCTTGCCTGACAGAAACTAGAAAACTCACTCTGCACTCAGAGCATAAGAGCTACAGTAGCTGGGAGGGCTCACTTGTTTATCAGACATTAAAAGGGGATCAGTGTCTGATTTTAGGTAAAGAACTCATTTAATAGAGAAGCCTGCAACTAAAGCCTCTGTAAAGGATTGAATTGTGACACTGAATCTGAACACCAGGCAATATTAATAACAGCACTGGTGTCTTCTAGTTCTCATGATACCTAAATGAGCTTTTAGCTTTTCTGAAGGCTCACAAGCATGTCTTGCTCCTTCTGGCTAGTGTGGTATTACTTTTTAAGAAATTCTTTTCTCAGTCATTCAGTTGCCCCAGTTACCTGAGTTTGATGCAACTGGCTGAAGGAGCTAGCGAATCTTTTGCAATAAGGTAATGGTGAATTCATCTGGAATAGGAAAATGGTTTTGTTTGAATTTATGTTGTTTAAAACAAAAGAAAAAAATAATCTGTTGCTAGAAGATCAGACAGATTAGAGAATGTGGAGTTCTTCCAGTAAGTGGAAACATGGATATAATTTCTTTCCTAACAAGAACTTTTAAAAGATTTTGAGGAATAGGTTCTGTGGCTTTCATTGCTCAATAGCAAGATGTTGGTCGTAGTCTGCTCTCTCACACGGAACAAGCAAATACTAGTTTTGCAGATCCAGAGACAGCTGTTAGTCAGTGCTCTACATTTACTTTAAAGGAACAGACCTGGTGAAATAGAGCATAGCAACACAGGAATTGTCACTTTTGATCAGACCAGTAGTTCGTCTACATCTGTTCTCCTGTCCCTGGTGATCCAGAGGAAGAAATCAGATATTCAGGGAAAGACAATGTTACAATAGGAGGTAAATACGGACACTTAGCTAAGAAACTTTTGGACAAGTTGTAGAATAAAGGTGTGATTCTGCTGAAAACCAATGTTGAAACAGCTATCACTTGCCCTCCTGGTCCAAAAAAAAGAAAACAAAACTAACAAGCTTTTAAATGAATAGTGTTTTATAGTTATTTTTGCAGCTTTATTTGCTTTTTAAATCACTCTTTCAAAAACCTTCCTGTGTTTTCTGTAAATTGTATTAAAATGCATCTTAGAGGTAGGATACTTGTAACTTTTATGCAGTTACAGGAGGCCTAAGGGACAGGGGATTTGAACTGTAATGCTGCCCAGCTGTAAAAGTATGAAATATTTTTCCTTCCTTTGTTCTTGAGAAATCCTTTTTTATTTTTTTGCTTTGCTGTAACTTAATTTTTTGCCTTTCATGCTGTTGAGCAGATGGACTAATAATCTATGACTTTCATATTATAACTATTTCATCAAATGTATCATGCCAAAGGGTTAATTTTTGGCCTCCTTGTCATAGCTGCAGATGAATACAAGTCAAGCTACTCATTTCTCCAAGGGGGTGAGAATCCTGTCTTATTGAAACTGACAGACTCAATCAGAGCTGGCTTGTCAAAGCTCTGGGAGAGGATTAGTCACTACTAACTTCAATTTGACGTGACACCTGAGTGTCACAGCAGCCCCTAGGTGCAGCTGTGAGAGTAGAACAGAAGAAAGATACACACATCTTTCTCCTTCCTCCTCTCACTCCTGCCAAGGGCATTAACTTACAATATAACCACTTATATTGCCTAAAAGTTAGTGCTGTGCATTTCATATTAAAGGCAATAATCATAATTTTAATGACGGATTACCTTTGATAAGAAAGCAGGATATCATAGTCACCAGTGACTGACCCACAATGAGTGGGGACTTGTAAAACACCAAAGTTGGTCCTTTTCTTAATTAGGAGCATTCAAGTTGCATAAATACGTCTGAGAAGACTAGAGCTAAGCCATGAATTTCAGGCTGTCATCCAGATTCTCTAACAACTTGTGCTAAGTCAGAATAGGGTTTTGACTTGGGTTCAGCTCTAACTCTAATATGATCCAAAGCCGTGAGAATAAGACATTCATCCTCAGTGCCAATGGGAAACTGTATCTCCCTTATGCTTTGTTTTTATGTGGAAAAGCAGGCAAGTCACAACTGCGTAGATTTGAGAGAACATGTTTTCTGATATGGATGTTTGCAAGAAGACCTATGCCGCTACAGTAACAAGACCACCACTGAACAAATGGATTTGTCCATTTGTGACTCTTTTACTGCAGTCAGTGTTCAGTAAGGGAATGCTGTGGTAAAGGCGCAGATGCTCCTAGCATCTCTTGCAATTCTGTGTTACCAGCAGTGTAATGGAAAGAGTAAAGGCTTTACAATAGCGAAGATACTTTCCCAAAGAATGAAATTACAGCACTCAAGATCAACATGGTATATCCTAAGCTATTATGGCAAACTGCCCAGCAAAGCTGAAGCCATCTCTCGGTCTGCTGATATAAAAGTTAGACAGATGGGTTCCGTTAATTTGGGTGACAGACTGTCAATGATATGCAGCTACCACTTCATCCCGTGTTGCTAAATCAGACAAAAATCCCAAGATTTTTGGGGATCTCTTCTTTCATTTTTTTTATTTAAAGAGATTTACTACTGTTTTAGAAAATCTGATGACAGCTTTTGATTTATTCTCAAATGCTGATGGACTTGAACTAGGAAAACCATTGATTCAACATTAGCTGAACCTGCAAAAGAACCAGTACTCCTCCGTGCAGTCCTATTTCTTTTGAGATTTGATATTAAGAGTGTACAGCTGCTCTAAGGGAAATATTCACATTCACTATTTGAGCACAAGGAGAATGAAGTACACTAGGAGATAAAATTCTATACTGCATGCATGTAGAGTCCCTCTGACCTTCTGCAAGATATTTAACATTTATATCTTTGTTTCCTGGAATGCAGAAGACTTTACTTCCAGTGGGAGGGCCAGTTAACACATCTCTAAAATGCCTCCCAAAAACCCAACTCTGTAGGATTCTGTGGTGGACACTTCCTATAGAACGTGAGGCAAATACTTTTTTAGAGTTTCTACTGATAGTATGAAACTTCCCTATGCCAGGGATACATTACCTTAACTATTTCTTAATTAAGGGTAAAATTTCCATCTTCATACTCAAAAGGCTCTCTCACAGCAGCCATGCTTAAATGAAGACTGGAAGGTTTGTTTTACAAATGTTACAATAGTTCATTGCAGAACTTCCTCCCACATTTGTCTGATTAGATTTAAGAAAAATGTAATGAAATGGATGCGATAATGAACGCTTTTACATGAAGCTCACGACCTTAGGTCACAAAAAAGCAGTCAGCTATCACAAATGTCTCAGTGTGAACACTGCTTCTAAACCTCAGTTAATCCATAAATCTCTTTGTGGCTGAAAAATTATCTCTTGTGCTGTCACCTTTTTGTAATCCTTTGATGGCAAAGCACTGAGAGATGAGAAAGTGGCTGTGTGTTACTGGTGGTACTTGGGCTTGGCTGCTTGGTGGGATTTACAGATTCCAAACTTGCTTCTGAAATTCATCACTATATCCGTTGAATCACAATCATTTCAGGGCTCAAATGAACTAAATAAGGCGCTTCTTAAAAGCATAAATGAGGCCAAGAAGATTCATCTGGTCCCGTGCCACCTGCGAGAGAAATTTGTGCTACGTTTTGCTATTTGTTCCCGCACAGTGGAATCCACCCACGTCAAGTTTGCCTGGCAGCACATCTCACAGCTGGCAACTGATCTTCTGAAAACATGGGAGCAAAACCACCACCAGCAGTAACAGCAGTGAAGTAGCACTGGGGAGGAGGTAATTAACTGGCTTTCTCTGTGTTGCCAAGTTTTATTTTAGGGGCAGGTGGGAAAGTCAGATTATGATGGAAAAAATACAAAAACCTGTTGTTATATAGCCCAGCTGCAGTAGCAAAATCCTTGCCAGCAAGTTGTGTTGCAACCTTAGTCATTCCTTCTCTGTACTGTAGTTTCATCTTGCCTGCTACCAGGGCGCACATAGCCATGGAGGCTCGAGCTGTCATTTCTTACCAGTTTGTAATGAAGAGCATTTATTGAACCAGGCAATGGAAATGGGAGTGTTAGTGCTCCCTCCATTGTTCCCATTAACCTGTAGCAGCATGCCCACTCCTTTCTTCACAGATGAAACTGTGAGGTGTTATAACCAATTAATTTAACATTGCTATGACTTCAGAAAGAATCCACATTGGGGGAAATTCAATAACCTGATTATAACACTGTTCAGGTCCTATCTAAACAGGCACGCACAAATCACAGAATCACAGAATCGATTTGGTTGGAAGAGACCTCTGGGATCACTGAGTCCAACCTTTGCCCTAACACCGCCATGTCAACTAGACCATGGCACTAAGTGCAAATGTTGTCATGATTTGGGGCACTACCATGTCATGACACGCTTGCTGCAGTAATTTTGTAACTGAAGTTAGGACTTTAAGACTTCCTTCATTACATAGCCAGATCAGGCACTAAATGGATGCTAACTGTCCTTATGGCAGGTTCTCTACTTTCTCCTGAAGGGTTTGCTTGTAAAACAGCCATTTTGTCAAATCTCAGCAAACAGGTTATGCTAGCTATTGGTTTTCACTTTGATCATTCATAATGAGGCCTCTTAAAAGCTCCTGCTTAAGAGTTTTGTCAAAAGCCATGTGCTACCCGGTATTCTATATTTTTAACCAAGATACTATAAACAGTGATTACTTGAAAATATTGTGTAAGCTATGTACTGTGAAATAGAGTTGTGATTACTTTTATGGCTACTATTCTGCTTACTTCATTACACCTTCTGCATGAGACAGACCAGTATTTTGTATGTGAAATATATAACCAGGTCTGTCCAGGAAAAAAAAGAGATCAGATTCTGATCAAAGCTATCATAGAGTAAATCCAGGATAATTCCACTGAAATGAAATGGAGTTGTTTTGGGCTTATGTGACAATAATTGAAATTAAAAACCTAACTAATACGTATTGGAAAAGAAATGCATAAGGTAAGGCAACACTAGACTGAACATAAGAGGATTTTGGTGGAAAACCTCTCCATGGAAACCAGAGCAGAGGTGGATGATGCACACCTGTATAAGCCTTAAACTGCTGTAGACCAGGGACGTGGGCAGAATGCACATCCAAACCCAGGAGAGGTGAAATGTTCCCAACAGCCCAGAATTAGGCATAGGTCCCTCTAGACATTTGTGGGAAAATGTTGCCAAAACCGACATTCAATTAAACATTTTTCAGCATATGGGTATCAGTTTTAGAAGAGGCTGTTGTCCAGATACCAGAACTCCTTTTGGCAAAGAATTTAGGATAAGAGTTAATTTAAAACATTATAAATGCAGTAAAAGTTAGTTTATTTTTGTTTTTAAAGAAGTGATGTAAGTAAATCTTCTAATAAGCAGCAGTGACAGGACCCATAGAATAACATTTCTGCAGGGCCAGCCCAATACAGAAATCTGAGGATCACGGTTCTAGTTTTTCTGAAATTCTGGGATGATTTGAATATGTAATTGGTGAAGGCCTTCTTAGTATTCCATCTTTCATACCCTCTTTTCCCCACGTGATAATCCTTTGTAGACTATTAAAGTTAGGTCATCTGAAAATGAAATCTGGGCTATGTAATCAACTCAAGAACAAAAGTATTGAACATTTTGAAAGAAGAACATAACTGCTGTTTCTGTTCTGTAGTTTTGCAACATATCTGTAAGTGAGAAATACTGTATTTATGAATAGTTAATATGTGAACCTGGATTTATTGTGCCTTGTGTGCAAAAGCTTGTGTGTATTCTGTGCCGATTGATACTGTTTGATGTAAAAGATAATTACAAAATCTCAGAATTGTACTTTAGTAGAATATCCACATCTCAAGGGAGACAGTGTGGCTACTAGAGGAGGAGGGGGAAAAAATAACTTTTCAGTAACCATACATATTTTTTTAAACTAGTTGAGCGCTAGTACAATACTTACATTCTTAATAATAATGACAGATTATAAATATATTTTATTACTGATGGTAAAATATGGAAAAGATGTATTTATGAAACTATTGCTAATATATTATACTCTGAACTGCATTATAATTATTAAATTTCTAATTTTCTCTTGTTTACATGTAAGATTCTGCTCATGGTGGTTGTTTTGTTGTTGCTGTTGTCTCCTGTAAGGATACCATAGTTAATGAGTCGTAGTCACACTGCAGTTGCCTTACAACAGCAGTCTACACCTTGAGACATGCGTAAACTTGAACTGCTCAAAGACAGGAGCAAATGAGAAATACAATTGAGAACCCTGAAGACCAGGGCGGTGGGGGCAGATTAAATAACCATTGATGGATAATATCTACATAGCACATGTGGAGTCTGTATGACCTAAATGGAAAAATAATCAGACATTTAGTGCTTTTTTATTATAATTTGTGAGTTGTCGAGTTCCTTCAAAATCTGTATCGAAAGCCTACTAAACAGACACATAGGTTTTAATTGGCAGCATTAATAAAAGTAAATAAAACTATGACTATTGTCTGTCTTTGCTTTTAACCAAGCTTTTCCCATTTTATTCATGCCAGATGCACTGTAAGGGGTCCAAGTTCCCCACTCAGGTCACGTCACTACCCTGATTTTCACCATCGGTGACATTTTCTCAATGTGTTCTTCAAACAAATTACTTTGCAAATGAGAGTTCCTGCAGGAAGTTTCCTCCTCAGCAACACGAGTCTGAAAAATGCCTGGCCATAACCAGGGTCGATGCCGACCCTTCTGTAAAGTTCTGCACGGTCCTGCAGCTGGATCTGCCACTGGAGCCACAGCTGCCCTGCCTCAGCTTTGGTTTGCAGCTCAGGCACCATCAGGTAGGACAAGGCAGGGCCCACGTCATTAGCTCTGCCTGGCTGCAGCCTGTGTTCCCCAGGGGAGCTGGCAGGTGCAAGCTTCTTCACTCCCTGCTCCTGTGCAACCCAAAGGAAATCAGGCAAGCACGCCTTGGGGGAAATTTGATGGCAGCAGCGTTACAAACTGTAAATGTTAGCCCAATTTGGTCTTACATGATAGCTTGCATAGTAGCGCGACAGTTTTATATGCTGTCTGCTCTAGTGGTATAACAAGCTTGATGTATAACAAAAACCTGACAGTAACTGTAAGAAATGTTTCTCACGGGAAATTAAATGTT
Source organism: Cariama cristata (assembly GCF_000690535.1). Lineage (NCBI taxonomy): Eukaryota > Metazoa > Chordata > Aves > Cariamiformes > Cariamidae > Cariama > Cariama cristata. Next base: position 971 of record NW_009622031.1, on the reverse strand, counting down.
CACCCACACAGAATTGACTACATTAATACCAGAGGTGTAACTGCAGCATAGTGTTTTAATTTGCATCTAGATTGGTGCTCTAATTTGAACATTGGTTGGTGTGATTCAGCTAGGGAGTCCATGAGGAGATTCAGTTCATAGGATACATCCACCTGGGCCACTGTCTTTTGCCCTGTAAGGCATCTTGTTATTCTTCTTGTCCCTCTGCCAGAGAGTCCAGCTACTGCTGCTGAGACCTTTAGCAGAGCTGTTGTCCCAAAAAGGCCTGTTCAGCAGCTGTTGTTTCCAAGGATGCCAGCATCAGCTTCTGATGCTGCTACGCTGGCTGTGGTAGCCTTGCAGTCTGGGCCACCGTGGGAGAGATGAAACAGGTGGCCGTGGCGGTCAGGCGCTGCGTGCGCAGAAGGTGCGAGTGCCCATCGCGAGCACCTGAACCACCAAGTGAGCCAGGGCTTCTGCTTGGGCACATCTCCCACAGAACTTGCCTCCCGTGGAGCCTGCCCTGCACGAAGGGCGGTTGGTGAGGAGCAAGCCCAGGACTCTGTTGGCTCGGCCTCCTCCAGAGTGAATGAAAGGCATCCAGAGGGCCTTCTAACTGAAAGGAGAGGATCAAAGAGCAGGCAACCGGGGTATGTTGATGGGAGGTGGCCGCCCCGCTATTTGGGCAGCCATCGCGTTCGACACACAAGGAGCAGCGGCACTCCCGCTCCCGCAGTTGCTGAGCGCGTGTAAATGCAAGCGCACGCCTCCTCTGCCTCACAGGAACATCTCCATGTTTCCATTTTCTGCTGCTATTGAAAATGGCCTGGATAGGCGATGGACATCATCAAATCTTGTACATTCTCTAGCCTCTTCCTTCTTCGCTGCTGTAACCTTCAGCTGAAACACCAAGCCTTTATCATAAAAGTTTTTCTGAAGCGTGCGCAGGCCTGCCAGGGTGCGAGAACCCTTCTGGGCGAGCAACGGTGACC
>NW_009622030.1:981-1276 GCF_000690535.1 Cariama cristata | reverse complement strand
GGAGAAACTTCGCTGCGGATGGGGGAGCCGCTGCTAACAAGCTGAAAAACGGATCCGCTTTGGTTAGTAAGTCCCAGAGCAGGGAATGTTTGGCCACGATCATAATTTCTGTGATTTCTGTCAAATACAATATTATCAGAGACTACTGAAGTACTTACTGTAAGTAATGAGGGAAAGTATTACATACGGAAAGGAACCTCCGGACCATGCCAAGAAGCCATTAAACCAGATCCACTTCCCAGCAGATGGCCCGCATAGGCCTCAGCCTCGGCGGGAGCGCACCTGCGCTCTGCTC
>NW_009622030.1:372-697 GCF_000690535.1 Cariama cristata | reverse complement strand
CCCCGCCGCGGCTCACGGCGGTGCCGGCAGAGCCGGCGCGATGTTGGGCCCCTCTGCTCAAGGCGGGGGGAATGCTCCGGCGGGAAGGGCGCAGCGTGCGGACATGCAAACTAATCAGCTTCGAAACGGGGGAGGGAAGGGGAAACTTCTTTTATAGGGGATCTGGGAAGGGACCTAACACAGTCCTGCTTCACAGAAACGTTATACGAGATGTTTGAGAAGAAATAATTTTTTAAAAACCTAATTAAAGATATATAAATCACCCATCAGAAACAAAGAAATACGTGGAAGGAAACGTTTCTGGATAGAGACACTGTGTGTGGCA
>NW_009622030.1:0-265 GCF_000690535.1 Cariama cristata | reverse complement strand
TTTGTGTGGTCCTTCTGGAGGAACTGATTGAAACGTTAGCCCCCTCGTAGAGCAATCCCCTCCCAATTCAGCTTCAGTAATTCGTCTCTCAGCCCTACGGGGATATGATGAGAAAAGGAGACGGGTTAATGAATCCACACTTTGTAGCTGGGAGGAGGAGAAGGAGGCGACACCATCCTGTTTGTCCCACCAGTTTGTTTATTAGGGCCCAGACTATTTTTGAGGAATTGTTCGTCCGGGCTCTGTCCCTGCGAAGACTACACGT
>NW_009622029.1:18441-31493 GCF_000690535.1 Cariama cristata | reverse complement strand
GAACGGCGCCGTGGGCTAAAATAAACACATGAGTGTGCAGGGACGTGGCCTTTCATCCGGACCGGCAGAGGTGGTGACCCTTAAAACTTCCCTTCCCGGTGGCAGCTAGCTCTTCGGTCGGGGCATTGAAGGGTGTCTCTTTTTTTTTTTTTTTTTTTAAGCCAACCTTCTTAGAATTTCTGATTCATCCATCTTCCAGAAGTCACCATTTCGAGAAATGTGCACGTACCCACGTAGGGGAGTACGTTTAGCTTAAAGGTTTGAGGCAGCCTGTGCACATGCTGGCACTGAGAAGCAAATGGAAGACTTGTATTTACTACGTGTAGATAGCTTGTTCAATGGCTGTTATGTCTGTATAACTTGGTTCTGCCTTCTCGGAAAACAGTCTTGCCCTGCTAGCATTTACAGCATGACAGCTATTTACATATGCACCCATGTAAAGAACAGTAGTACCGCTCAAGAATTTGTCAGTGTATTACAGTAAATGTCTATGGACAGCAGGGAGAGACTGCATTTTGCTAGATTAGGGGAAAGAGAAAAGCTTTCAGGATCAGGTGCTTATTTGCATCTAAAGAACCAATGACAGAGAGGGCTGCAAAGTATGATCTACAGTGTTTTGCTACAGTAAAGAGCAAACGCAGTATTTCTGCGCTGTGGCTATTTAGGTAGTCCGTTGCTAGTTAGACGAATTCATAGGAAAATTAATGTTGCAGAATCAACCTGTACCTTCAAGACAAATTATTAAGGAGCTCCAGGTTGTCCTGAAGTTATTGCTAATACCTATGATTTGAGCGTACTTGTTCAGTTGGCCTTGCGTTGACAGTACATAAAGCTGCCCTGGAAGTAGGATTTGACACACTGAATTAGTCTGCTTGGGCTGGTTCTGCACGCCGCAGGATGTTCTACTGTATATTACTGCATTCTAGAAAGAGCATCTTTCCGAGTGAGGCTAACAGTAGGGAGTCAACCTGTAACCGGATGAAGATTAAGCAGGATGAGGGGATGGTTTTCTGCTGTGTAGGCAACTAAACCTGGATCTCGTTTTGTGAAGAGCTCCCAGGTGCTATGTGCATTTCTGGATGGAAGGTCCATACATAAGGAAAAATTCCTGTCTTGTAGAGTGGATGACCTGTGAAATACTTTCTCACACCACATATGCTTTCACAGACTTCTGTCGGACCAGTGTGAATTAATGTGTATTTTACTTGATGTAGTTAAGTTACTTTAACGTAACCTTCAAATGGAAATTTGGCCGTTCACCTCAACTTGAATTTAGGAGCGAAAAAAAAAAAGTCTTAAGCCTAGTTTGTTCCATTTACTAAATTCTGTGGTCTGCTCCCCCATCACACATATGCACACACGTTTCTCCCCCACAAAACTGTGAAATACCCAGAAAATCTGTTGCTGAGGTTTTGCAGGGGCACTGGTCGAGTCATTATAAGTCACAGGAAACTCTTCATGAGGCGAGCTGTGTGGAAACTAAATACCAGACATGAGGTCAAAGCTCATGCAAGCCCTTTTTATAAATGCTGACCTGGGTAGGAGTCAGTAGTCTGCGTATGAGTGGGGGTGTGCAAATTGAAAACAACTCTGCCACCCACCTTGAACCCTTCTCTCTGGCAGACTCAAGTCATGTCAAGTCTCGATTAGGCCAGGCTGCTTCCTCTTCTGGGGCTCATGTGCCGTGCCTTCCACTGCACAAATGTCTTAATCCCTTCCTATCACAATGCGTTCTTTGTAAAAAGCTCTTTAGTTAAATGGAATTGCTATGAATATTAATTAAAGCTAGTGAACCATTTTGAGGTGGCTTAGATGAAAGATAATGCAAAAATGCAAATGACTCACCGTTGAACTTCAACGTTAGGAAGGATTTGTACTACGAGATTTGCCTTCTAACCACATTGTCTTTTTCTACCCCCCTCAGCCCCTCCCTTCACAACCATCTCACCTAATAGCAACCCCTCAAGATATGGCCTCGAAAAGAGCATTGGTGATTCTAGCAAAAGGGGCAGAGGAAATGGAAACTGTCATCCCCACTGATGTTATGAGAAGAGCTGGGGTGAGTATGCAGACAATGAAAAATCTTTTTGTGAGTGCTTGGTCAAGGGAAAATCTTTACCTCAAGCTGGTGTTCATTGCTGGGAGTTCAAGGTGTAGTCTATTGTATGAGGTGAAAATTTATCCGTACCTTCTTACTGATTAGCAAATATTTGTGCCATGCCCCAAATAAGCATGCATAACAACTGACATTTGTGCAAAAGATAACCTTTTAAAATACAAGCCTAATGTAGACTAGGGCGGATGTTTCAAGTAAACCTTACCCTGTCAGAAAACGTGGCTGTTCCCATGCATAGTAACAGGAAGTGCTTTTTTTGTAGGGGTCAGTAACTTACAGCTCATGACATTACGTAGCTTTTCTTGAGCTACTTTTAAAATTCTCTTTTTAACTAGAATTCTGTCTGGTGGGATTCCTCATGCTGTTTGTTACTTTGCAACTGTAGTGGTACACAGTATTATCATCTGATTAGGTATGAAAATAAGATTTTAAATAAATCCACCAACTTCACCTATATAGAAATTACTAAAATAAAAATTACCTTCTCCTACCACCTTTGTCATTCCGTTAATGCACTCTCCATTTTGGCTCCCGTAAGAAGCACAAGCTTGTTGGCTTATTTAGCAAATGTGAGCTGTGCCATGCACATCTGTGATGCTATAACCAGGCGTTTAAAAGTCAAGGGAGAAAACTGAACACGTGTTTGAGAATGGCTTGAGCCTGCAGAGGGACTTTAATTCATTATCTGATCTATTTATTCCAGCTCTCCTGGGTTGTATTGTTTTGTTTTGTTTTGTTTAAAACCTGTGGGATCTAAATGTCCTACTTGAAAAGTTGGACTATTAGAGGTATTTGTTAATCTCTAGGTGAATATCACTGCTTGCCTTGTGCGTTTGGACTTAATCATGGTTTGAGGAAGCTTAAGCATTCCCTGTTCTTGACAGCTTTCAGTAGTGCTTTGCTCATTTTGTGTACTACTTAAGAACTAACATAAGAAAAATGCCCTATATTCTTGAATTGTAATGATATACGTATTCTTCTGTTAGATCAAGGTGACTGTTGCAGGCCTAACAGGAAAAGAACCAGTGCAGTGCAGTCGAGATGTCTTCATTTGTCCTGATGCCAGTCTTGAAGATGCCAGGAAAGAGGTTGGTCATCATCACCCTGATCTGACATAATGGCCAACATAGCCTTTCTCACAGTTTCGGAGGTGAATTTGGAAAGCTTATGCATTACCTTTAGAAATATGTTGCATGTTATGTTAGCTCTATGCAGTAGTGAATCACAGAACTGCACATCCTGCAGTGCTCCCCTTCAGTGTTGTCCTGCTGCGTAGCGTGCTAGGATCAGACAGATTTCTTGATTCTGCACAGGTATGTGCTTTTGCAAAGCATCAAACACAGAGCTTTATTTTCCATGTTAGTCGGCCCAACAAAATACTGTGATTTGGAATAACTGAAACGTTCTGATGGGAAGCTAAACAATGCTATTGTTAGACCTGTATAGTAAGGTTGGACTAAAACCACTTGTCCTTACAATTCAAGAGCTACCATTTGCTTGCTGTAGCTCTTAAATGCACTAGGCGTAAAAGTCAGTTCTGTGACAGACTTTATTGATAATAGGCTCTTCCTGGAATAGGAAACAGTATTTTGTTCTATAATTGGAACTGTTTCTCTGATTGTAAAGTGTTGTTCAAAGGAAGAAAAGGTACATTCCTTTGCTTCTCACTCAACTCAGCTATAGTGGCCTTAAAACAATGTAAGGTATGTACCAGCCGCCGTTCAACAGAACAACTTTATCTTTTGTTTGTTTAGGGGCCTTATGATGTTGTGGTCCTACCTGGAGGTAACCTTGGAGCTCAAAACTTGTCAGAGGTAAAGTTCTGATATCTTAAAGATTCATGGGCATCCTCACGAGTAGTCGGTGGTCTACACTTGCTTAGTAATCCTGCAAATTCAGTTCAGCATCTGAAAATTCTCATTTTGAATGAATCAGTAAACTATTAATTGTCTTAAGCCTTCTTGTGAATATATGGGTGGGACAACTGGGTAAATTCTTGAACTTGAGTACCTAGTTAAGCAGAATAAAAACGGAAGGGTGCTCTGTATTGTGGGAAAAATTCTGTCCATAATCATAAGAAGATGAAACAGTTGCAAATGAAGATTTAATTCCATGAAATATAAAACAGGCCAAACCGCCAGGACTCTCTTCCTTTGCTCAAGAATTCTGTCTCTGGTGCAAAACTCTTGTAGTGGCCGTGTAAATACCTTGCGGAAGGCAGGCGGACAAACAAGTTGATATATCAGATAGGATTGAGATGGTATCACACAGTTTGTAAGCCTGGAATATGAGACAAATATCCTGTATAAATCTTATTAAGAATGATTGAGACTGTCTGGAGGTATCTTATGAATAGTCTTTCCTATTTGTCTTGTGAAGTTCTCAAACAGCAACTTTCTATGGCCATGGGTTAACCAGCTTTTATGTGGGCCAAGTACTTCTTGCAGTTCCTTCTGATTTCCTTGCTCTTGCCTTGTGGGGCAAGTATTTATTGGGTTCAGTTTTTCTCCTTCTTAGTGTTTTCATTGCCCTCTGTCCTGAGGCGGGATGGAGAGCTGTCAGCTGGTTTTCTTTGTAAAACTTGTTTATGAATTTGCAGTGGAAAATATTTCAACCGTGCTTCAAGTAATCAACCCCAAACAATGACTTGTGATGTGGTTTCTTCATACAGTCTGCTGCTGTGAAAGACATTTTGAAGGACCAGGAAAGCAGAAAAGGCCTGATTGCTGCTATATGTGCAGGTGGGTTAGCAAGGCATCTTGCTTTGTAAAGCATTTGGATATTTTGAAGGGGCCTGCAGACAGTTTCCTGTCTTAGAAATCTGTATTCCTGTAATTTAGTAGCAGGGATTTGTACTATACATGCACCCATTGGCATTTGAATTTTTTTGGTAAATTTAGTAGCAGAGGAATCTCTAAAATATTGTGAACACTTATCCTACAAGTTCTGCTTGGTACCCAGTTCTTTCCAATCAGTTGTGTTACTCTCTTTAAAATACAAAGCGAAAGGTAAGGTGCTAGGATTTTTTACAAAATATTTGCTTATTCTGATGATCTTTCTGTGAGGGCACAGTGCTGGCAGAACATCATTGCTATAAATTTATCTCACTTCTCCTCTCCTGCCCTTTAGCTTCAGAAGGAAGGCTGTAAATATAGAATTACAGGCTCACCCTTCCTCATCTGAGCGGTAGCAGAAGATGGAATTACTCTGAGAGGGTTGTCTGCTTACATATTCTGCACACCTAGGTATTCAGTTCATTCCTTTGTAAGATTTGTATGTAAAAAGGCAAAATGAACAACTGCCAGTACTCCCAACTGAACTGAGGGACTGGCCTAGGTACCCATAGCTGAGAACGAGGAGAGTGGCAATGAGCGTGTAAAAGACAGTGTAATGGAGTGTGTTTGTGGAGTGTATTTTCACTTTTGTTTTCGGGCGCGTTGCTGGGGTTTTTTTGCTTCATTCTTCAGTTAGGTGATAGGCATACAGAGTTGTGAACATGGCAGTGGTAGTCGTCTACTCCTTCTATCTGTTTTCTCTTGCAGAACAATTGCAAATTCACAGTTGCCCAATAAAGGGTTTTGCTTGTAATAAGGACGGTTCATTTATTTAGGTATAATGATTCTCAGAGCTGATTCCAGCTGAACACAAAGAAGGTTATTTCCTGGACTATGTCTGAAATGAATCAAATGTACAGAAATGAAACCTCATGTTAGGCAAATCCTGCCTTCAGTTTCTTTTGGAATTCCCATAAGGATTTTCTGTCAGATGACCTAAGACTTCTTCACACAAACTCCTTCCTCAATTCAGGCCAAGGAGGAAGTATGAAAAGAAAAGAGAAAGACTGCTAAAACCAAAAACTTACCAGTTGGCCTGTGATCTGTCCAAAATACTGCTTGACACACAATTGCAACATGTCAAGACTTGCTCAAATGTAATTTTATCTGTTAAGTCTGTAAATTCAAGGCTTAACAAGGTCGTAAAGTAATTGTACCTAATTAGTGTTCAGCTTGAAATACAGACTTTTTATTACTTGGTTTCAAGGAGTTTTAAATAAAATGTATCATCTGGAAGAGAAATGACCATTATTCTCGACTCCTTCAAAGGCAGCACAACCCTTGGTAGGACAGCTGCGTGAACTGAGTGTTCTCTAAACTTTCTCTTTTCTTCATCTGTTTCTCTGCACAGGGCGTTTTGTGTAATGGAATGGGAGAGATTATGCAGCTGTGTTCTTTTTGAGGCTTTTTGCTTCAGAGATAGGGCTGGCATCACTTCTTAGAAAAATAGTCTGTCCATGGTGAGCTTTGGCCCCTTGAGGGCCTAGTGCCTGAACGTGTGTTCTTAAAAGTGTTTGTAGCAGAAAACAGTTCCTCACTGGTGCAACTTTGTGTCCTTACAGGTCCTACTGCCCTTCTGGCACATGGGATAGGGTTTGGAAGCAAAGTCACAACACATCCTTTGGCCAAAGATAAAATGATGAATGGAGGTATGTAATGACTTTTGTAAGTTTCTTTCTAAACCCTTCTCAGATTTTTTTTTTAGCTGAACTCTTGATTTAAAGAAAGGAAAATAGCTTTTGTATCTTATTTTGTATCCCAGAATTTCCTTAATGCTTTCCTGATCATAATCAAAATTCAACTGAATATGCTAAGACTATTTCTCAGTCTGTTTAACCTGAAAATACAGAACTCTATTAGCATTCTCATCCTTGGGGAAAATAGGCTGCTGCTGTCATACTAGGAGCATTTTTTCCCTTATCCTCTTGAAGCTGAGCCATCTCTTGCCCTTTTAGTTCTTTGCCTCAGTGGTCCCAAGAGCAAACCCCAGCAGCACCTTTCCTGCTCTCCCATGAGTAATGCTTTGGTGCTGTGAGCAGCTGATGGGTCCACGCTTCTTTCTCATACCTAAAGGAACGAGTCTGAAGGTGAGCAGGAGATGGCAGGGTTCCTCCAGTTTCCGCCGCATGCATTTGGAAAAAAGAAAGTTGTGAACAGCTACATAAAAGCAGTCTGACTTCCAAAAGTAACCTCACGGGAACTGACAGGCACAGTGAGCGCTTCTTGAGGAGCTTGTAGAATCAGAGGTGCATTCCCATACCATGTGAATAAGCTGCCAGCGCTCCCTGTGGGCCCTTTTTCTCCCTGAGAGCTGCAGGCAGTGATGAGCTGGTTGATTCCAGAGGGGCAGGGGTACAGAGCCCAAGGCAGGCTGGGCCCACGCAGGTGGCTGAGGTGCCTTCTGCGGAGCATGATGCTGTCGGTGGGGGGGAGTCACCGCTCCTCAGGTGCTGTAGCCTGCAGGCAGCGGGCGGGCGGCAGTGCCCTGCGGCAGGCAGGTCTATGCTCTGCGGCAGCTGTGGGCGCTGTGCTAGAGACTGACCCTCTTTCTGTTGTGTGTCTCCCCCAAGCACACTACTGCTACTCGGAGAGCCGCGTGGAGAAAGATGGGAACATCCTCACCAGTCGCGGCCCTGGTACCAGCTTTGAATTTGGGTTGGCCATTGTTGAAACACTGATGGGGAAGGAAGTGGCCGAACAGGTGAAGGCACCTCTCATACTGAAAGAGTGAAATCCTGGTGTGGGATGGGGAGTAGGACAATTTTGGATGGAGAATCTTGTCCTTTGTAGAATAACTGTAAGATGCACTGTTGTAAGTTAATTTAATTGCAGGTGAAAATAGCAGCTGTACTTACCTAAACTGGGATACCTTAACAAACCAATGTTCTTTATTTCTGGGAAAAGATCCTGTTAGCAAAAAGCCTCATCACAAAAAAGTAGCCAGCATCTAATAATCTTAGTTAGCTCTTGGATGGCATTTAAAAATAACACGGGAAAATGTTTGCTGAGTAAATAAAAATGAAGCAACCCTGCTTGTGTGTTGTTTCTTTGCGTGTTTTCTCCCAACTCAGACGTATGAAACCTTTTTACCACTGTGGCTAGCAATGTACTATTCAAAACAACTTCTGTCTAGAATCTCACACAGTTCTTCTGAAGTGTGAACTAAAATGAGAAGGTGGTCAAGCACTGGAACAAGCTGCCTAGGGAAGTGGTCATGGCCCCAAGCCTGTCGGTGTTCAAGAAGTGTTTGGACAACACTCTTAGGTACATGGTTTAACTTTTAGGTTCCCTTGTGCTGAGTGAGGGGTTGGACTTGGTGACCCTCATGGCTCTCTTCCAAGTCAGGATATTCTGTGATTCTGTGACATAGATTATTAAGTTGTAACTTAGAATTTGTTAAAACAATATTTAGTTTCCTGTATACAAATAAGGCCAGTAACTAGTCTTAATTCTAAGACAGCATGGAACAATCAAAAGTGGGGATATTCTTACCTTGTCAAGCACCGTAGAGTTCCTACAGCTAGCAGGTTGTCCATGATACCATTGGCATTTGTCTTCTACGTTAAATGATTGCAGATCCATTTAGCTATTTAGGCAGCTAATAATCAGCATAAAGCAGGAAGTTTGGACTTAGTAGCTTACCACCAGTAGCAGTGCTTGTTTCTGCTTACTATAAATCGGAACTTGCTACAAACCTGGCTTAAGTAAGCATAGGTCAGTTTAGAGGGTTTGCTGGACAGATCTCTGAAGGAAGTAGTGGAGCTGTATCCCCATGAGAATTAAGAATTTGGGATCAATTTTTGTCTTTGCTACCTTTCTTTTACCAAATAACTCTGCGGTTATCTGGCTCTGTTAGCAATCGTGCTTACAAGATGGCATCTCACTGAACGCTGAAGTTACCACAGCATCTGGAGACCTGGTTCTGCATACATCTGAAGTGTACAGGCTGAGCTTTAGAAAATGACTGCGTAGGTGCCTTTATGATTGCTTATTTTAATGGGAAACAAGTTCATTCTCAATTACTGCATTTTGGTAATGAAATGCATAGGTACTTCTGCAAATTTAGAATTCAGAAATGGCTTTATGTTGTTAGTATCTGCTGGAAGAACTGCTTTAGCTGTATGCTCTGCCTCTAATTTGTTTAGGAAATCTTTCATATGTTTCTCTAGCTTTGAAATATGCTCTAGATATGCAAAAATTTATAATCTATGTAAGATTGGACATGTTTGTTCGTTAAATCTGCACGTCTAACTGGTATTGCCATGCAAATGTAAACCAAATGATGGAAACATTCTTTGTCCTAGAATCTGGAATAATCACTTGGTTTGTAAATGGGCATGATTCAGAATACAGGAAAAGCTGTGCGTTCCTGGGCTGTAGTACTGCTTTATAGCGTTAGAAGGAAAATACTTCTGTGCTTGTATTATACTTAGGCTTCCAGAAATCTTTTAATATAAGGCATTAATGAAGTGGCCAAAAATTTGATTATACATTTTTCTTTTTTATTCTAAGGCTGAGAGAGTTCAGTTTACAGAAATTAGGTTTTCAATGTATACATTTGGGCTTTCCCCCTCCTGTTAAAGTAGTAATAGGAAAAGCACCCAGTAAAATGAGCTTAGAGCCATGTAACCTATCTAGTTAACTTGCAGATTCTTTCAGTGTGTCCAGCAAAAAGGACTTGGCTAATGAAATGTGGCAATGCTGCTTCCATCACAGTTTCCTTCATAAAGCTGACCCTGTTCTCAACCTTTTACATTGCAGATGTCCAGCAAACCTGAATTTACATGGGTTTTCTGTTTCTGCCAAGGTGTCATTAACTCAATCTTTAAGTTAGGGGAGGTGTATGAACTAAGACTGGGCTAATTTTCCTCTTAGGGGAAGTGTTAAGAAGGAATTTGCTGATCTGAGAAAAAAAAAAAAATTGCCTTCTAATTTGTGAAGTGCTTTTTTCCGTTCTCCTTCCCCATTTCATACAGAGGTTCCCTAGCTGTTACCTACCTCTTTTCCTAAAATCCCCTTTATCTGCTGCTGCAATATGATATGAAGTACTTTTCTGCTCAGTGTTTCATGAACGCTAGAAAATTTGTGCCTTTTTATTATTGGCAAGCTTTAGTTTTAGAGCCTATGGTAATTGGATATTTGCTGCCAGAGAACTTGGCTTAAAATGAAGAGAGTGCATCCACTCTTCTCTAGCTAGCCTTTACCATTTTGTTCCCTGACAATTGGAGGATTTGGAGGATTGTTTGTTTTTTCTGCTGAGAAGGGAGTCAGCATCTGCTATATGCCTCGTATCATCTCTCAAGAATAGTGAGTTTTTTTCCTCTTGATTCTGGTTGTTATGTGTGCTTGAATGCCTAATCGAGAGTGAGCTGTTTTACTGAATCGAGAAGTATTATTTGACTTAGGAACAGGAATGTACACAAGATGGCATAGGTGCTAGTGCCAGCAGTGAATATTTGCAATGCTGGAAAATATTTTCCTTCAGAATGAAGGAGCTTATAAATGAAGAAGCAGCTCTGAACCAGAAGAAACAAAGACCATGTGCAGAGTGAGCTGTCTGGTTTTGCCTCAGTTCTTTGATAAGTTTCTTTCCAAAAAGGGAAAGCAAAGTACACAGCACTGTACTGTAGGCAGGCGCAAATCCCAACCCAGGAATACGTCCCTCGGAGCAACAGAGAAAGGTTGCTCTTCTAGAAAGAGAAAGGCATTACTTTTAAAATAGGTGGAGACAAACAACCATAACGGATGCAAATCAGCCTGCACACTAGTACTTAGAGCTGTAAAAGTACACAAGGGAATATGCTTCATCCAGTAATTACAAGCCTTGGACAGCTTGCTAGCCATTTTGAGTATGCATACGATTTGGTATGACCTAACCACGAGGCATGAAACCCACAGTGACTGTCAGAGCAAAGAATGGTTACTTAATCAGATTATTTTGTTTGTTCTTTCAACAAAAAGATGCATTGTGATGCAAGATAGAAGCAACGATCCCAAAATGATAAGAGACAGCTGTCTTCCAGCAGCCTGGATGACGTGTGACTTGGTTGGAAAGATAAGCATGTACCAGAGAAGTAGGAAGGTGCCAACTGTAGAAATAATCATGAGCAACGCATCCATACCATCATTCCTGTTCGCATACTGTACCTCCAAAAAAAAGGATGCATTGCTGTTAGACAGAGACGACGTTTTAGTAGGACGTGGGATGCAATGTTTGAAGTTTGAAAAATAAGCAACAAAACACCGAGTGAAGGAATAAATTGTTGCCCAAAACTTTAAATGATAGTTTAGCATGTTTAGAATGTGGTCTTGCGTGTGGTACATCTGTGTGAAATGCAGTATGGAAAGAAAGCAAAATATGTAAAATGACAGCCGAGCAGGTCCCAGCACAGATGTGCCTACCTGCTGGGCTGATCTGTCAGCTGAACGGCTTACTCTCTAACATTTCCGAGCTCTGAACTGTCCTGGAGATTCTGTAGTTCTGGCGGCATCGTCACGTGGCAGGAAGTTAAAAAGTTTCCGGGAAGAACAGCGAAAAGGGACAGGCTGCCTCTGCTGGAATAATTTATCTGACCTTCAGCCTCTTCCCTGCCATCTCTTGGGAAGCATCCGAGGAAGGGAAGGGGCTAGGAGCAGGTTGTGTGAATGGCTGTGGCAGGCTGGCCCAGCTCCTTCAGTTAGCATGTGTTCGGTGGGGCGGGCATCCCAAGGCAGACCTTACCCTTCCAGAACTGCCAGACCTGCTGTACGTGGATCTGCCGTCTCTAGGAGCATCCGCCTTTCTGCATATGTGGACACTCAGCAGAGCTCTGTGTGCAGAGCAGGCCCAGCCACGCAACCCGGAGGTGAGGGAATTGCATCCAGGTAACTCCTGTATCCTGAGTACTCTAACCAGTAGATTACTAGTTAAGGGACTAGGCAGCGTTACTGGTTTGTCTTTTTCTGGCCACACTTTGGGAAACAGGGCTGACATACAAGATGGGCTCCAGAAGTGGGTTCGGACTTGTAAAACTCAATATCCTACTTTTTTAGGTAACTTAATTCCTCTCTATTTATCTAGGGTCATTGAGGACTCCACTGGGTGGGCCAGCAGTTAGCGACTGCAGTGCTCTGTGTTGCGCTCAGTCTCTCGTGGCTCTAGAGCCTTTGTGCTCTCTACAAAACTGTGCTGGGTGCTAGAAGGCGTCACTGATTGAGAGGCAAGCTTTTATACTCAGGCTTGGTTTTTGCTTAACTTCATTCAACAGCTTCTAATTATACCCTTTGTACAACCTTAAATAATTCCTCCCTACTCGGTCCTTCGAGTCTTGTAGCTACTTACGTACCTCTAGCAATTTAATTCAAGGCCATTCCTCTGATAGTAGAGGGAGGAAGACGTAAAGTTGTCTGAGGATTTCATGCAAGCACTCGTATTCTAAAGAGGAGGCTTAAGTCTAGACAGACTTGTGTAACAATGGTGACACTGAAGTGTTCCTCAGCTGCTGAAGTCTCCCAGCAGGACTAGGGACATAATGATTTTCCGAGCAAATCTTTCTGATTTCTAAATATCGACGGTGTAACTATTTTTACAGTTTACACTGGCCACAACTCTGAGCCACAGCCAGCACTTGCCTGCAGTTCAAGCGTGTATTCAGTTCAGTAACAGCTCTAAAGCCTGCAACCATCCTCTCCTCGTTGATGGTTATGGTGGGATTTCCTCTGGGATTCTTAGTGTTCCTTGCAGTCTTGTAGAGCTGCTGTTCTGAATCAAAGGAATCCCCTGAACGCAAACGGGGGTGTTTCTGCAGGTGCTCCTCCAATTAAATTTTTGTCTGCTGTGTGCTGTGCAGAGGATTTCTTCTGCTACTACCTGTGTAGTTTGACTCTGACTATAGCCCTAGATATGTAAAGATCTTTACTTTTCAGCAGAGTATAAATTTAAAGTGTAATTTTGCGACTTAATCCTTCCAGTCTAGTAGAAAACTGAATCTTCCTTAATTCTGCATTGTTATTTGCTGTTCAAGACTTACTGAAAAGAGAAGTAATTCCTTTCTAAAGCATCGGTGAAGTTCCCTACTGATAGCTGTCCAAATCAATGTGTTTGCTGTATTCTGACCAGGAAT